>NC_049913.1:22841753-23019253 GCF_001411555.2 Juglans regia | reverse complement strand
GGTTATTTGAAAATAATGTTTAGAATATTTTAAGAAATTTGGTAGGATTCTAATAAAGGGGCATGAACGGGTAAAAAGGGAAAATCATCTCTCTGCCCTCTTCTCTAACTCCTTCTTCCAGTTTTCATGATGGTTTTGTGTGGCTAAACTTTCATAATTGGTCAAAGGAAATGGAAACCTCGAAATCAATAAAACTGTGAGATCTGATTTGTTTCTGGTGTTCAATTTATGCTTTGAGTATCGAATGTTTTTCTATACCTATTTTCATGATTGTCTCGTTTAATTACTAGGAGGCCTACTAGTTTATTATTCGTTGCAATCTATTGCTAGATTAGGCATCAAATCCGTAATTGTTTGATCCCTCTAATTTGTGAAGCAATTAAGATTTGATAATTTGTTGCGTCAGAAATTATTAGATCTTAGGAAGAACGCTCAACAAAATTAAATGCAACCACTTGTGCTTGTGTTGTTTAGCTTCATCGATCTCTTTAATTCTTAAGGTTGTTACTAGATTAAACCTTTAGTGCTTGTCTTGGTTTGTTTAGCAGTTAAGGTTAATTAGATCCCTTGTTTTCTAATTAACTACGACTAAGGAGAGATAGGAAAATAATTCCAACGGTGAATATTCAAAGTATGAATCAATATATATTTGCATCGATAATCAGTTGTAAAATTCCGATGGTTGATGTTGACTTAGACCAAGGTTTGTTCTTTTGATTGATTTCGATACTTTAATTTGAATTGTTTCTTAGTTGTTCGTCTTAAAATTGTTTTCGTTATACTCAAACCCCCCCAATCCTTGTTCACATAGCATAAAACTAGGCTAAATACTCTCCGTGGGAACGATCCTTACTTACACTAATACATGTATTTTTAGGAGTATAGGTTTTATTTTTCGTTGCCTGCGAAAGCACACCACTTTCCAATGTCCTTTTCTCCTTGCTTTTTTTTTTTTAATTTTAGGGTTGGGCCTAGTAGAGCTCGATCACAAGGGTTTGCTGCACTGCGCCTCGTGATCCTCCCCGCCAGTGCTTGGCCAAACATTTGACGACTCTACTTGTTGGCGGTCTTCTGGCTTATGCTCTTTTTTGTTGACCTTTGCTATGTATCTATTTTTCCAAGCCTTCCAGACTTTGCTTGAGGTGCAAGTACCTTCCATATCTTCCTCGTCCTTACTAGTAGTCATGAGGCTGATCGCGCTCTGCCCTGTGGGGAGCCAAGTTAGCCTTACTCTCGACTTGCCTCTTTAGTTCATGGGGAAGTAGGCTAGCCTGGGTAGCTTGGAACTTTGTTCATCATCCTCCATTAGTGTAGCCGCATCCATCCCTTTGGGAAAATGAGAACATTACTATTACTTTGCTTTTTTGTCTCATATGTTAATGTCGCAAACCTGGGTTCTCCGTTCTACGCTGCACGGTGCCTATTGCTAATGTTCATCTTGATTGTCCTGTATTGCCGTCGTTCGTGTTGATGATATCCATTTCGTTCGCTCCTTTGTTCGGGCAGTCTGTGGACTTGGCCCGTTCTCCGCTTGGGAGAGGTCGGAATGTCTCATGCCAAACCGCCTCTTTCTCCCTCAGGGAGGTAATTTGGACAACGATGTGGCTGGTCCGCTCCTTCACCACGGTGGGGGTTGAGGTAAGTATTCGGGCCACCTCGGGGCTGAACCCACTCTCTGTTGTGGGAGGGGTAAGGCAACCTTTTAGACCTGCCTTCCCCTATGATATCCTGCATAGAGATAAGTCGTTCAGACAGTTTGTTACTGGACCCGCTCATGCCCTTTAACACCGTAGGAAAAGGTAATTTGGGTCAGGCTGACACGGATCACACGTTTCATCGTAGTAGGGGTGGAAGCTGATCCCTCTGTCCATTGTGGAAGGGATAAGGCAACCTTTTAGGCCTACCTTTCCCTATAGCACCTCGCAGGAAGGTAAATTGTTCAGACAATTTTGTTACTAAACCTGCTCCCGCTTGTTTGTTACAGCCCACAAGGAAGGTAAAAGATTTCTCCTTCGAGTAGCTGAGGACTAGCCCGCACTTCACCACATGAAGGATAAAGAAATCTTTAAGCCTACCTTTCCCTCTGTTGCCCCGCAAGGAGGTAATTCGTACACCGATGTGACTGATCCGCTCCTTCGTCGTGATGGGGGTAGGGGTAAGTTATTCGGGCAGCCACGGGGTTGGTCCAGCTCTCCCGAACGAGGAGGCAGAGCCGCCTGCTCGCCTATCATCCTTTGTGGGGAGGTAAGCTGTTCGAACAGTTTATTATGGACCTACTTCCACCCGTTGACATCATAGGAAAGGGTAAATTTGAGCTAGACTGGTGCTGATCCCACATTTGGTCACGACGGGAGTCGGGATAAGTCATTCGGGTAGCCACGAGGCTGATCCTGCTCTCCACTGCAGGAGGGATAAGAAAACATTTTAGGCCAACCTTTCCCTATGGTACCCTGCATGGAGGTAAGTCGTTTGAATAGCTTTGTTACTGAACCCGCGTTCGCCCGTTGAAGCTCACGAGAAAGGTAAACCTTTGTCTTCAGGTGGCCTAGGACCGACCGCACTCCTCCGCGAGAGGGATAAGGCAACCTTTTTAGGCCTACCTTTCCCTTTTCACCCCACGGGAAGGTAAATTGCCAATGGAGTTCCTATTTAACAAGTTGATTTTGTTGGCAGAGATTCTTGATTCGTTTGGAGCAAAGCTCGCTTGACAGGTTGTGTTATGTCCCTAAAATTAGCCATTGAAACAAGAAGACTTTTTTTTATTAGGGCCCACAACCGGCGCATGAGTACATACGAGATCATAATAACAAATCGGCTTAGCAATAGTATTTTCGTAGGTGTTCGGCATTCCACGGGTGCGACAGCTTGTTTCCTTGGGAGTCTCTATGGCGATAGGAGCCTAGACGACTCGTGGCGATGACCACGTAGGGGCCCTCCCATCGGGGGCCTAGCTTTCCCTCATCCTGCATTGTAGTTCCTGTTTCTTTGAGTACAAGATCTCCGACTCTGAATGTTCTCGATCGCACACACTTGTTAAAGCACCTCTCGACCCTTCTCTTGTTGGCTACAATCCTTATCTCGGCTTCTAATCTGACTTCTTCTAGCAGGTCTAGCTGTTCTTCTAACCAGCTATCATTGGACTCTTGCTCAAAGTGCTGAACTCCATATGTAGGGATTCTGATATCTGCGGGCGGCACCACTTTGTGACCATATGGTAGGGTGAAGGGGGTTTCCCTGGTCGGTGTTTTGACCGTGACCCAATAAGCCCTTAGCACGGCGGAGAGCTCTTCTGCCCACACTCTCATTCTATTGCCAAGTCGCTTCTTGAGCATTTCCATCAGCATCTTGTTGGTCGCTTCGACCTGCCCATTGGTATGAGGATGTCTCGGGGACGAGTACCAGAACTCAACCCCCAATTTTCGGCACCAATTTTGATAGTGGTCGGAATCGAATTGTCTTCCATTATCTGAGATGATGGTGTGTGGGATGCCAAATCTACAAACTACTGACTTCCACAGGAACCGCATGATATTGCTCGCCGTGATGGTAGCTAGGGCCTCAGTTTCGACTTGGTGAAGTAGTCCACAGGTATCACCACAAACTTGATTCTTCCTTTGCCTGGGGGGAGTGGTTTGACCAAGTCTATCATCCACTGGGCAAAAGGCCAAGGCGACATGATTGACATCAACTCCTCCGGTGGACAATGGGATCTACTATCGTACTCCTGGCACTTCCGACACTTTCGCGCATAGTCATTGCATCTTGCAGGGCTTGATTACGTCCAAACTAGTATGTGGTGTTGTAGTATAGGTCAGGATGTCAATCCACAGGGAGTCAGAAGAAAGACAACCTGACGCAAGTATAAAAGAAAAGATCAAATTACAATATGATAAGAATCTGAAAATTCTACCTAAAGCATGTAATTTAAATTAGATTAGGGCATAAATAAGAAGGCAATTAAAGTTTTGGGCTTCCATCAACCTGATCCAAAACTCTAACTTTTTCAATCCAAATAATATACACAATTAAAAATTATAGTACCAAATTCCTAATTGAAAAATATGACATTATATTTATCTGATTTCTCAAATTTAATTCTAGAATCTATTCTCCTTTTACAAACCACGGTTTTTATATAAAAATGAACATCAGATCTAGAGATGACATTATGTTCACAAACAATAATGCAGTAAAAGATCACATCAATGGCATAAAAAGCCTGTTTAATTCACAATCATATATTCATAATCCTATAGCTCAAAAAAATAAAACCATAGCAAGATTTTAATATAATTGTCTCAAACTTATAATATCCAAAACAAATAGAGAATCGGATCCTAGAATCTTAAACAATAAAGTTTAATATATGAATTGAAATAAAGTCAAATTATTTTTACCGATCAAATTCAGCCCTAGGCTTTACCCAAGATTTAGTTCTCCATTGAAGAACTAAAAATAAATAAAAAATAGAATTTTTCTCCTCTCTTCAGAATTGAGTTGTCTATCCTCCAAAAACTCTCCAATTTTGTGTTAATAATATGCTTATATAAGGTAGGAAAGAAATCCTAATGCCTTCATGATTCTCACATAAAAAATGGCTTAAATTTTAGGACTCATCTTGGCAGCCACGTACGCATTTCAGAAGTTCAAATTTAGAAATCCTTATTAGAGACAAATTTGTAGGCCTTTAAGATAAATTTCCAACGCATCAAGAATCACATAAATCTTATATGTGAGTGGAAATTTACGATCAAAATACTAAAGTATGTCCATGTTGTCTCCTAGCGTGTTTTGGATTCTGATTCGAATTACTCTCAAACCCCATCATTATCCTTATTTGAAGAGTCATACACTCTTTGTTCTAACGTCTTGCCCACTCGAAAGTCCTCCTTTGAATTTGACTGGGTTTTGACTCGCTCTTTTGTAGAACCTGAAATTAAACATAAAAATCTGGTTCAAAGTATCCCAAAATAAATAAAAACTCAATTCAAGAATACACATTAATTCCTATTATTCCTATTCATATTTTAGCATTTTAATCCAATAATAGAATATTTAGAGTTCACTTTCGTACACTCATCAGGGCATGAGGCCAGTAATAGCTCGTTCTCACCACCTTTCCGACTAATGCTTGTCCTCCCGAGTGATTCCCGCAAATTCATTCGTGTATTTCTGCTAACACGTATTGTGCTTCTTTTGGGGGAGATACACCTTAAAAAAGGTCAGGAGTGACCCCGCCAATATAGGACCCCCTCGATCATAGTCTAGCGTGCTGCTTTATTCCTGATTTTCCTCACATCCTGCCAGTCCTCAGGTACCTAGTTGGTTTCCAAGTGTTTGATTATGTCCCCAGCCCAATCTGGGGCTCTGTGCCGTATTTCACAGCAAACCCCCCTCGTACTTAATTCACCATTACTTGAGAATTGGCCTATACTTCGATTTCGGTGGCCCCTAGAGCTCTGGCCACTTGTAATCCTGAAAACAGTGCTTTGTACTCTGCCTCATTATTCATTGTTTTGAACACCAATTTAATGGCGTAATTGTGCTCTTCTACATCGGATGCCACTATATGCACTCCCACTCCCCCTCCGGCCAGGCAAGACGAGCCGTCAACGAATACTTTCCAGGACTTCATAGAACGTGCATCATTATTTTCTGCCAGGAAGCCAGTGAATTCAACGACAAAGTCCACTAACACTTGCCCCTTTATGGTGTTTCGTGGTGCATAGTCAATGTCGAACTTGCTCCGCTCCACTGCCCAATACATGAGCCAACTTGAGGTGTCCGGTTGTTCCAACACTTTCTTTAGAGGGGTCTCTGTGGGGACCCATACTGGGTGACCCTGAAAGTACGAACGTAGCTTGCGCGTAGTTAGTACTACCACAAAGGCTAACTGTTCTATGCGGGTGTACATGGCCTTGGCCCCCTAATACGCTCGGTTGGTGTAGTAAACCGGCCTTTGGAGTCCCTCCTCTTTGCACACCAACGCTGAGGAAGCAGCCTGAGGGGAGACCGCCAAGTATAGGGTCAGTGTTTCTCTGCACCGGGGTTGGCTAAGGAGCGGTGTGCTCGTGAGGTACTTTTTTAGGGCTTCAAACACCTAGTCGCACTCATCATCCCATGCCTTTGTTTTCCGCAAGACTTTGAAAAAAGGTAGGCATTTTTCGGTTGATCTCAAGACGAACCTGGTGAGGGCCGCTATTTGCTCAGCCAGCCTTTGTACTTCATTTATGCTCCGAGGAGGGGCTATCCTGAGGATGGCCTCCACCTTCTAGAGATTGGCTTCAATACTGCACTCGAATACTATGAACCCCAAGAACTTTCCCAACCTAGTGCCAAAAACGCATTTCACCATATTCAGCTTCATTTGGTATTGTCGTAGGATTGCAATGGCCTCCCTCAAGTTGTCCAAGTGTTGTTATAAGGTTCTACTTTTGACCAACAAGTCATTCACGTAGACTTCCATGTTTCTTCCTATCTGGCCTTTGAACCTACGGTTGACCAACCACTAGTAGGTGGCCCCTGCATTCTTAAGCCCCATGGCATCGCCGTATAGCAATACAAGCCTCGATTAGTGATGAACAAAGTTTTCTATTCGTCTTCAGGGTTCATATGGATTTCAGAGTAGACATCCATGAAGCTAAGCATGGAATGACCCACCATTGAGTCGACAATTAGGTCGATGTGAGGAAGCGGGAAGCTATCTTTCAGGGAGGCTTTGTTGAGGTTAGTGAAGTCAACGCACATTCTCCATTTGTCGTTCGGCTTCTTTACGAGCACTACATTAGACAACCACTCTGGGTAGTGAGCTTCTCAAATGAATCCTGCACCTAGCAGTCGGTCCACCTCCTCCGCTATGGTGGCGTTCTTCTCTGCGCTGAAGCCTCGACGCTTCTGCCTCACTCATTTAGCCTTTAGGTCTACACTTAGGTTGTGCTGTATAATCTCGGGGGCTATTCCAGGCATATCCCCATGACTCCATGCGATTATATCCTAGTGCTCAGCGAGAAGTTGTCGCATGGTCTCTGGGCTTCAAACCTCATCTCGCTACTAATTGTCACCTTGGCTTCTGGCCGATCTGGGTGAAGAGTAACAAGCTCCAGCGGTCTGGGCTCCGCCTTGCAAAGTTCTTGCTCATCTTGGACCTCGCTTATGACCTCTGAATGGTCTAGAGCTGGCGACAAGGCACTGGCATCCTCCGCCGGATGTATCACCTCGCCAGCGCTTGTATGGCTTCCTTCTATTGCGTCCTTCTCATTCCCCTATACTTGGTTCTCTGTTTGGCTTACTTCCATGCCTCTGGTAATTCTAGTAAGCTTCTGAGTTGCCTGGAACAAGTTATCTCAGGCGCGTGAAGTACACGCAAGATCTATAAAGATCCTACAAATGTCGCCACTATTAATATCGTGTTTCGCACACCTTTGGGCCAGACTCTGACAACTTAGGTCTTCGGAGACGAACCTACAAAAGATGGAGAGAAGTGCAACTTGGAAAGGGCGGCCTTGGGGTCGGGTAACCTCTGATGCCAAAGTCAGTAAATATTCTTGGAAGTTTGTACATGAGTAAAGGAGTCTAGGAATCATAGAGCTTTTTTATACCTGGAGTTGGCTATTTATACCATGGGTTTGGGAGGGGTAAAATCATCTTTGTCTCCACAAAGTCTGTGTCTTCCTTTCTGTTTATGTTGTCAAATCTTCTTTAATGCGGTGTGGCTCTGTGACAGCTTCATAAATGTGGCGTGTAACTCGATAACAGTGCCACTAATGCGGCATGGTTTCCTGACTTCACGTCAGGTCCATATGAGCTTTGGATGGTCTGCTTCTGATGAATCGAGGGCCCTCCGCATTCCCCGTTGCGCCCTGTGCAAGTTTTTAGGTTCTGAAAGCGACCGCAGACTGTCAAGCTGATCTGTCTTGTTGACTATTCAGCGCTCCTCCCTGGTAGAGGTTCCACCCCTTGCGAGGGTTTGGGGGCCCCCGGGCCGGGCATTGGGCCATGGCCCAGCCAACTTTGTGCAGTGGGGAAAATCCCCTTACAGTTGCAATATATTTGCAATGCATCAAATTCGTTACAAATGTTTATTTGCAACGATGAAATTCGTTGCTCCAATACATTTGCAACGAATATAAATTGTTGCAAATGTATATTTGCAACAACCCAATTCATTGCAAAAATGAAATATTTTGTTGGTAAAAGACCAATTGCAATTGTTGCCCATATCACCTAGATGGACAATAGCAACGAGAATATATACATTTGCAACAAAACATTCTCATTGCTAAAAGTCCTTATTTGCAAGGAAGAAGAAGAAGTAGAAGAAGAAGAAAAAAAAAAAAGCTCGTTAATTTAGACATTAACCAAAGCAGCAATTCCAAAAGTAGGACAACAAATATTGTTCATTGCCAATACTTAATTGCAACGAAAAAATACTTTTTGCAACGATATATTTTCCTTGCAAAAGGTCCTTCCTGTTGTAGTGATATAGAATTATTAGTTTTTGTCATTATTAAATAGATTTTTTTTCTTAAAGTTTTGACGGTATTTATTCTATCATTTTGTTAAGAATAAGTGCGATACATAATTTTTTTTTGTTATTATTCTTTCACCATTCTCGAATCATGTGAGTACATAATTAGATATATAATTGAAAAATTATTTATCATTTACTATATACGATGCCGCGTGACGAGATGGTGAAGGAATAGTGATTAAGAAGTTGGTGGAGATAATTCTTCGTAGGTTAATAAGCAAATTCGGGAGAATCTATCCATCATCATTGTGCACGCTCCTCGGCAAATGACTCCTGGCTACGTCATGATCCATCCATGCAATATCCCTCATTTTTGCTCGATCGATCGACACACGGGGCAGATCAAGGCCAATGTTAATGCTGCAAGTGGCCAGCTGATCACATTACGTGTGGCATTTCTGTAGCTTTTTGCAAACTCCTTTTCTACTGAAAGCTCCAATACGCATGCTTTCAATATTAATGTGGCAAGAGTGACTCCCAACCGCCAAAGCTCCAATCCAGCTAGCTTTACGGTGCATGCGTACATTCCAGCCCCATAAATGCAACCTCTCGAAACAACCTCCTAGTTTTCTAGATCAGGTTGTAGTTAAAATGAAGTGGATTATTAATGCATGCAACGTCGATCTTCCTTTTTTCTGATATGTTTTATATATATATATATATATATATATATATATATATATATATATAAAGTTCGAGATTGACATGATCTTGGCCGTATACCATATTGATCTATAAAGTTAAAACTTTAAATTGAGTGTCTTCTTGATCTACCAAACTTTGGATATGTTCAATTTCAAAGATACGGGGATGTAAACCAACGAGGCAATTAATAATCTTCTCTGTACGTACGTGTGTAGCTTACAACTAAGCTTATACTTCATTTATAGTACTACTGATATTGGCCCTACCTTCCTTTTTGTTAGTTTAATGCTATTAATTTCTATGAAAAACAATTCATGATTGACGTGACATCTCATTCTCTTGGATTTGGGGGCGGAAGCAGCAATTTTACGAGGCAACGTCTATTTTACAGTACTATTTTACGAGGCAAGTCTAAAAAACATAACTTAATATATGTTTAAGATATCTCTGTCAATATTAATGTTTATGGAATAATATTCATCAATTATTTTTTTTTGTAATGAAATATTTAGAATTTATTTTCTTTATAAAAACTATGAAGTGATCTTTTATAATATCATCTTTCATTTTAGTATGTAAGTTAATTTATAAAGTTTCATGTAAAATCTAGATATTTTCATGTCACATCAAACATATAATGTTATAATTGAGACCTTAAATAAACTTTTTTTTTTGTTCAGTGAAATGCATGTAGAAGATAAAACCTCCCAACTATTTCTCATATAGATCATTAACCAAAATAATATGTATGCATGGTTGTTTATGTATGTTAATATATCATCTCAATAAGTATATATTCTCAGCTACAATTAAGTTGATACTAGTGATCTTGATGGAGATTTTAATTAATTATTTATTTTGATCAATTGCGCAAGCAACATGTTGAATATATATAGAAATTAATGGGAATGAGCTTGATCTTGCTTGACTAACACCCAATTTAAATAATATATAACTTATATATTCTTACAATATGCATTCTAATGGATCTAATCGTATTCTTTAGTGTGAATTATTTTTACTTTCTCCAGACTAACGAATTTGCATTTAATTTATTTTAATGAAAATTTGAAATATATAATTCATAGAAATTAGATGTCCGTCACTTAATTACTAGATTAATTAGGACACTTGGAATCACTTTGAAGACGTTATATATCGTGCCATGCACGTGGTGGATCGTTAGTATATATATATATACTACATATATAGTACATTTCGTACATATATATATCGTGCCATGCATTTCTCAACCACAAAATGCAGACAGCATTTATTATATATAGTACAGTACTACATGACTCACTATGGGAAAGAAATTCGACTTTTTAACCTTGTGTTGCAGCAAAAGTCTTGTTTCAGTTCAACGTGCATGGGAAAGAAATTTCTGAAGTGTAGATCAAACAAGTTCACGCATCATGATATCGTCTTATAAATCGGCATATATATATAATTACCATGTCCCAGCTAGCTACAACTACGTACGACAGCAGAAGTTTATACAATCTCTAAAATTGTATGAAGTGCGCATTTCTCTTTATAAAAAGGGTTTCTTTATCGCTGACAATGATATATATATTAGCTAGCTGATCTATCGATCATTAAACTCATTTTTACTTTTATAAGATATCATGCATTGTAATCGCGGTTTAGTTTGGTAAACAGAAAGCTGTGAGAACTTGCTGGCAGATCGTGTTAGTTTTGACAAAGCAACGTCGAAACCAAGGAAATGCATGCCCTGCATGCATGGGCTTGCAAGCTATTTGCTAGTTTCTGTTTTTCCAAACCTTTGGATTTTAGTACTTTACCCTTCCACCAGAAAGTTAAGCCGTTGAGGATATTTCTTCTTCGCAAGCTAGGGCAAGGCCAATGGTAAAGCTTACGACGCCCCCCTAATTCACAAAAGGGCATCTAGACATGTTCGAGAACGGCATTGATAAAATAAAAAAAAAAAAAAAAATACTGATTTCTTTCACTAGAAAAAATAAATAAATAAAGAGGGAGGCCAGGCATAATGCCTGACATTTATAGCAAAGTTAGGATTCTACACTATCTAAATTTGATAGCCAAAATCATTTTCTACCTCATTTCTTATTTTACCTGTTAACGACGTGTTTCGCTTACCGGTCACCGAGCTCGATACTTCTGCAACACAAGAAATGTCAGGGCTCAGGAGTGGTGAGACACCTCCAATGTCTAAGTCAATTTTTTGAACCTTAGAGAGAATTCTTGTGTGTAAGAGTACATGAGAGATGGTTTCTGACCTGGGGTTGAGTTTTTATACTTCATCTCGAGGTGGGGCCCATTTCTTGTGTCAAGGGTGTCCATCTCTCATACAAGGTTCTGTGTCGTCACGTTTAATGTGGCAAGGCTATCCCAGGTCATGTCCCCTATGGTAGGTGGGTGAGTGTGGCCACTACGTGGGCATTCTACCAAGAACAGTGACTCTTGCTTGGTTCTCCTGTTTGCGCCCGGTATATGCACATTTAATGCTGCATGGCATCCTTGCAGGCCATCCGAACTAGATTGTGTTAGAGCAAGCGTTGTAACAACTCTCATGTCGATCCTATTTCCCTCATGGGATCTAGGCCCTAGCTTTTCCTCTTCAATTGCTTGGTGGGCCAGTTACATCCTAGCCATTGGGCTTCCTAATTACCTCGCAAATTCATACCGCACGTGCATAGTGGGAATCTTCTCATCTCCATTTTCTTCTTTCTTTTATTTTCTTCTCTCTGCTTCTCTTTTATTTTTCCCTGTGCACTTTAGTAGTTCATAATGCTCAACCGATTGATTGTCCGTTGTGCATACCGGTTCACTTCCCCACATCTGGGGTTGCGTGTGACAACTCGATTCCACGCTCCCACATGCGGCAAAAATCATTGGATTTGCTCCTGTCATTTCTCTTTCAGTGACACTTGTCACTTTCCCACTTGAGGCAGTCCAATTTGCTCTCTTCTTAGACTATCTCAAGTTAGCTCTGTCCTAGCTTCATCCCAAAGCACAGAGGATTCAGATGTCATGTTGCATTATCTGGCGCATGGTTTTTGAGATCTTGGGCGAAGATTACCCTGAGCTGATTTTCAAGGAGTCTCTTTTCATGCACAAGGTAGGCGACACGATAACAACAGCGTAATTTCCATTCTCGAGGGGGATATAGGGTTGCCTGCTTGGAACCCTGCTTTTCTCCTATCAAGGACTGGTTTAAACGGTTCTTCTTCGTGTCGGATTAAGTTTGGAAATTTCCTGTAGGAGAAGCATTTCACCTTGAGTTCCCCGTCTGTGCCCTTTGGGGGGTCATCTCGGAGGACGAGGAGATTTCCTTGGTTTTGGCCAATCAGATGCAAGCTCACCTGGTGGCGATCTACGCCTGGGTTGAGACATACTAGGAAGAAGTTTGGACTGACACCCTGCTGATCGAAGCCAACATCGACTGACTTCCGGTGTCTATGGATTGATCTAGTTTTGGCGATCGTTGCATCCCGAGGGAGCCATGTGCTTCTCAAGACAGGCAAAGGCCTCCCAATCCTTTGGTGGAAGGGAAAAAATGAAGAAACCTAGTACAAAGGAAGAGGTGGCTTGTGAGCTATCGGTGTCAAGCAGTGGCAGCTCCGAATTCTCAGAAGTGCCTCCCATGGGCCAGTCTTCCTAGGCCTTGTCTTTGTTGGGGGTCGTGGAACCGACCCAGGATTAACGACCAACCCTAGGTCACTCGGATGCCCTCTTGTTCGAACAACCTCATGTTTTATCATGACTGGTGCCCCCATCTTCCACCCAGATGGGTGATCAAGATCCAACCAGGGCTCTTAGCTGTGAAGAATAAGAGCTCAAGACGGCCTTCTTCTCGACTTTCCTCTCCTTTCTTCCAAGGGGGTCTTGGGATCCCATACTGCCATTTGAGGATGTCCCAAAGATGCTCGCATAGCCAAATGACAATGTTGGGGCACACACCATTGCTCCCGAGGCAATAGTTGAGACCAAGTTGCAGAGGTTCTCAATGATGGCGGAGGTGTCCATTCCCCACACATTGACCACCCCATGGGATTGTCCCCATGTCATCCCCTGGTCGTTGGACTTTACGAGGAGAGGATTTCCATGCCTCTCTCCCTTCAACACATCACCCGACCTTGAGGTTGTTTCTTCGATGGCATTAGAGGAGCCCCGAGGATGCCCCGGGGATGTTAAGGCAGGTGATGGTAGTTAGGATTGTTGGTAGCACCAAGAGCTAGCCCGGGTTGCCAAGGAGTCGACCAGTTGGCCACCTTGATCTTGGAAGAAAGGGGCAAGTTAGAAGATGAGGTTTAGGCATTGCGGTCCCTTGCCATCTGGCAAAGCAAATATACAGAGGGATGATGTCGTGGAGGCCTTCATCCATGTGCACTCTAGCCGTTAGAGCAAGAAGAAGAAAATTGCCAAGCTTCACTAGGAGAAGACCTTCCTCCGAGATGACTTGGCGGAGTCTCACGAAGACGTTAGTCGTTGCCACCTCAATGCCAAGCTTCTGGAGGAGGAACGAGACACTCTGCAAGAGCAATTGGCTCGTCAGGAGATGAAGCTGGAGGAGCTTAGGAAGTCATGCAATGACCCAAAGGTGAAAAGGATAACCTGGTTAAACATCATAACTTAGACGTGAGGTCTCACAACTGGTTGCAGAAGACGTACTAGGACCTCACCAAGTCTAGGAAGCTCAAGGTAGAGTTCTTTAAATCTCCGGACAAGCGAGTCAAGACTTTGGTGTTTGAATTGGGTTCAGCCAGGGGTGAGCAACCCTCGGACCGGCCTAAGAGCCTTTGACCTGATTTCCCTACAGCCTGATTGTAAGGCGCTCCAATCCACCAACTCCTTAGGCAAAGATCTAATGCCCGATGCTTTTCCAGACATAGCTTCAGGCCCTTAACTTGTAATGGTTATGATTATTTTCTTTTTTCTTTAGTAATGGAAATGAACATACCTCCTATGTGACTTCTATTGATTTTGTTTCTCTTTTTGCCTTTCTGTTGTGTTCTACTTCTTTTTGCCGCTTTGTTGCATTTGCGGCGAGTCCAGGGACTCGGCTTTTATTTGTGCAAGGGTTGGACAATAAAAAGATTGTCAGCATCCTTGTATTCTTCGCAAGTCTAGTGACTTAGCTTTTATTTGCGCGAGAATTGGGTAGTCAAGAGACTATCACTGCCTATGTATTCACGACAGTCCAATGACTTGGCTTTTATTTGTGCCAGGGCCGGATAGGCAAGAGACTGTCATCACTCGTTGGTTCTCGACAAGTCCAGTGGCTCGGCTTTTAATTGTGCGAAGGCCAGGCAATGAATGGATTTTCACCACCTATTGCTTCACTGTGAGTCCAGTCTTTGATGTGGGAGTGCCATTTCTCCAGGCTGGCGATACGCTTCTCAAAGGAACAAGCATGGAAGCTACGCAAGCTCCCGTCGAGATGTAGCACTCGGTACACTGACACAAACTTCCTGGCCGTCAAGTCAGGGTACTCCTCCAAACCAAAATTGAGCACCCTTCAGAAGATCACACAGCTGGCAACCAAGAGCCACCATGCATTCAGATGAAGCTGCGCTGGGGCCAACCCTAAAAAATAAAGAATGTCCCGGATAGGGAGGTAGAAGGGGAGCCACAAACCATTTGCGAATATCAAAGGGTAGAGAGCAACCCAAGGTGCCATCCTGTCCAAATCCACAACGGCGACGTGATGCCCATAGATCTCCAGAATTGCCTACTCTGGTATATTATAAGCTCTCCTCAACGCATGGAGGTTAGCGGTGGAAATTGATGACTCCCGGCTCTGCTCTACGAGATACAAATGTCGAGCGTTGGAAGTTTCTTTGGAGGCCATCGTAGATGAGGAAAGGAAAGGTAGCGAAAACAAGGAATGGTAAGGACAAGAGAACCAAGGGAATGGGGATGAGCACGAATCTGGCAGCATAAAGCAGAAGTAAGAGAAGCAGAAAAGGTAGAAGGTGAGAAGATAATGGAGCTTAAATAGGGAATGGTGTGTTGGTTAGCGTGTCAAAGGAAGTGAAACGACCGGCCGTTAGGAACTGAAGTGAAATGAACACGCCACAATGTGGACCCAAATTCGTTAGAATGGCCATGATCTGGCATGGCCAACCTGTCGCTTGGCAGAAGGCAAAAAGATGGTACAACCCGGGTACAAGGTGGCATGACCACAATCGGCTTGGCAGGAGATCACCCACCACTAAGGCCTCACGCAATGTGCCAACACGCTACCACTGACAGGTGTTAAGGACCACCACAATCAGGTATATATATTCCCTTAGGGCGGGCTCTGAACATTTTTTCTTCTACTCTCCTTCCTCAAAAGTTAATCCTCAAGACTTGCATTGACTTAAGCATCAGAGGTGACCCTCACCACCCCGAGCCCCCATCCCTTCCATTCTTGCAGGACAATCGGGAAATTGTTGAGTTGCTTGGGTAGCAAAACACGACATCAACACACATATCTATCTAATTTCCTAAAATGAATGAATAAGTTATAAGCAATCATAAACTCATCGAGATCAGAGATCTATCTAACTGTCCTTACCTCCTTAATTATGGCCACAACCCAACACCTTCACCAAGCATATATCTTTTTAACTACATGCATGTATAGCCACGAGATCCTGTATTTTAAGGAAAATAGGAAGTATTGATCAAATCTTCACATAAAATGATAGAAAATTAGTACAAACTCTCCTAAATCATTGACCAAACTCTATGATCAATGCTAGAATTTCTTCAATATATATAGACGAGAGCACTAGCTATGGCTTATTCATCTTTATTTTCATTTTTATATTTGCATAATGTCTTTAAATTTATCTACATTGGCTTATGCATCTCTAAATTTTTACATAGCTATGAATAGTACTTCTTCAAGTTTGAAGAAGTACTATTCACTTTCCAAACATTATTTTTAATATTTTATCTATCTCATACCCATTAAAATTAACTTTGTGAAATTTGTATTAAGATGATTTTGATATATGAAATTTGTATTAAGTTGATGATACAAAGTGTTTTTTAGCACATATTAATATTTATTGATAAAATTGGTCAATTTGATATATGAAATTGGTAATATTTAGATACATGGAATTTGTATTTTTGAGCACATGGTGCTAATTGTAAAATATATAAAAAAATAATAATTTTAAGAAAAAAATTAAAAATGATAATATTTTTTTATTATTTGGTACAAAGATGCATAATCCAATGTAGAAATTTTTCTTGATATGCAAAATAAATCTTCAAAAGATGTGATTTTGAAGATGCACATAGAGAAATAAATGCTAGTGCTTATAGACAAAGTCATGATACGTACCCTAATTTGATAAAGAAGAAACACAATATTTTACAAACAATGATGAAACCAGATGTGGTTCAATGAATATATTCCGCCCATGAAACTAATTATTGATCAATGGTCAAAAACTTAAGGCCAATGCTCGGGAGCCCGACTTGGGCTCCCGTTTTTTTAGCCCGATTGGGCATTTTATTTTTGTTTTTGTTTTTTGTTTTTAATTTAGTAATTAAGAAAATATTGTTTAATAGTATTGTGAATTTTTTTATTTTTTAAAAAATATTTAAAAGTGTTAAAAAAATGATGTGAAAAAAAACTTTAAAGAATTTTTTTTTTTTTACATCATTTTTTTTAACACTTTTAAATATTTTTTAAAAAATAAAAAAATTCACAATATTATTAAACAATATTTTCTTAATCATTAAATAAAAAAATTCACAATATGAGATTGGAAAATTATTTTTATTATAAAGTATATATAATGTATTACATTTAATCATATTTACTTTTACAAAATCTCTTTATAAACTTAATAATTCTCTTTTGTTACTAATACAAATCAAAAGCATAGGATAATGTTGTGGGTTAAAAGCTATTCCTTTTGAGTCCCCTTAATGCTACAATTCCTTGTTCTTTTTTAGTTTATCTTTTTTAATATGAATTTTATGTATTTTGCTTTGAGTTCCCTTTAACATTTTTCTTTTTCAGCATTAAAGTTTTTCTTTAATAATTTTTTATATTTTATTACAATTTATCATGTATGTATATTATACAAAATATAACTAAAAACATAGTTCACGATACAAAATATTCTATTTATCAATTTAGATATATTTTTTATTTTTTATATCTAAATATCAATTTCTAGATCTGTCACCATTAACTCATATTTTAGTCCATTGGATCTGGTCCCATCGATAGTTCAGTTGATGGCCTAGCCCTATCCTTCCTGGGCTTCCAACCCAAATTTAGTTTTTCTTTTTTGTTTATTTCTTGTTTTTACTTAGTACTTTAAAAATATTTTCACCATTATTTAATATATTGTACTGTAAAATATATAAAAGAAAGCACAACCCAGTTGGAGTACGCTTTCTTTCGTAAGAGTGTATCTATGTATCTATGGTTCGAATGGGGTGTAAAGCCAGGTTTTACACCACTCAAAAGAGAATTTGACATGTCACACTTTCATTGAATTTCAAATAAACTGAAATGTACAAGATTGTTATCCTCTAAAAAAACATAGAAACTCATATATGAAATGTAAAACTTTGCAGCATATCTAAACCCATTCACTCACGGATAAAGGGGATAAAATATATGTCTGCTCGGTCAACCGGGACGGGTGGACCAAACAAGGGTGTGGGATCGGAGGAAGGGGCCATATCGCCACCCCGCCAAGACGTACGGGGGCAGGATATGGGAAGGGCTCTACTTGCTGTATAGGACACGCCTCGAGCCTAATTTTTATGAAATGTGATACTCCTATATTTTTATAAATAATTTTATAAAAATAATTTTAATTTTTAGAAAATTTCATAAAAAAACATAAAATGAAAAGTTGTCTCTATCATTAAAACAAAACAAAAAAATAAAAAGAACGGAAAAGAACTAGGTTGCAAAAAATTAAAGTCCTTGTATTGGTTCTCGCACTACAAGAAATCAGGCATTTTTCAGCGCTCAAAATCGTCGCAAATACATATAATAATCGCTGCATTTGATCATTTTCGGCGATTTATAAATCACTACAGGTTCGCCGCAATCCTAAAGCCCTTTTGATCAATTTCGGCGATTTTAAAAAATCGTCAGAAAAACTACTATTTCTGGCGATTTTACTCTGTCGCAAATGTTAAAAAATCGACAGAAATGGTCTTTTCGTTTACCATAAAAATCGCTGAAGAAACTTATTTGCGGCGATATTAGTCGTCACAAAAGTTAAAAAATCGCCGCAAATAATTATTATTTTTTCCCAGCGATTTTAAATTATCGTCGTCATTAAGTATTTCCAGCGGGTGGGTTTCGCCGCAAAAGATTATTTCCGGCGATTTAATGTGGCAACTCCGAATTCTCAGAAGTGCCTCCCATGGGCCAATCTTCCTAGGCCCTGTCTTTGTTAGGGGTCGTGGAACCGACCCAGGATTAACGACCAACCCTGGGTCACTCGGATGCCCTCTTGTCCGAACAACGTCATGTTTTATCCTGACTGGTGCCCCCATCTTCCACCCAGATGGGTGATCAAGATCCAACCAGGGCTCTTAGCTGTGAAGAATAAGAGCTCAAGACGGCCTTCTTCTCGACTTTCCTCTCCTCTCTTCCAAGGGGGTCTTGGGATCCCATATTGCCATTTGAGGATGTCCCAAAGATGCTCACATCGCCAAATGACAATGTTGGGGCACACACCGTTGCTCCCGAGGCAATCGTTGAGATCAAGTTGTAGAGGTTCTCAATGATGGCGGAGGTGTCCATTCCCCACACATTGACCACCCCATGGGATTGTCCCCATGTCATCCCCTGGTCGTTGGACTTTGCGAGGAGAGGATTTCCATGCCTCTCTCCCTTCAGCACATCACCCGACCTTGAGGTTGTTTCTTCGGTGGCATTAGAGGTGCCTTTTGTGCCACCCCTCCAGTAGGTGAGCAACAAGTCGAGGGTGTCAATGCAGCCATTTAGGTCGAGCAGGCAGTGGATCCAGGTGCCTTGGTTATATTTGAACAAGACCTGGTGGCTGATAGGACTTCCTTGGGGACTCTAGAGCAGAAGCACGTACATAAACAAAAGGTCCACGATGACACCTGAGCAAGAGATGGCGACTGGTAGGGGTGTTGATGGTGCCCGAATTGGAGCCAATGGTTGATGTGGATGCCCCGGGGACATTAAGGCAGGTGATGGTAGTTAGGGCTGTTGGTAGCACCAAGAGCTAGCCCAGGTTGCCAAGGAGTCGACCAATTGGCCACCTTGATCTTGGAAGAAAGGGGGAAGTTAGAAGATGAGGTCTAGGCATTGCGGTCCCTTGCCATCCGGCAAAGCAAATATACAGAGGGACGATGTCGTGGAGGCCTTCATCCATGTGCACTCTAGCCGTTAGAGCAAGAAGAAGAAAATTGCCAAGCTTCGCTAGGAGAAGACCTTCCTCCGAGATGACTTGGCCGAGTCTCACGAAGACGTTAGTCGTTGCCACCTCAATGCCAAGCTTCTGGAGGAGGAACGAGACACTCTGCAAGAGCGATTGGCTCGTCAGGAGATGAAGCTGGAGGAGCTTAGGAAGTCATGCAATGAAAAAGTGTTTTAGAAAATTTAAAAAAAAAAAAATCACAAAACATGCCTTAAAAAGGAAACATATGCCTCAAATGAGATGAACTGGAGAACAATGATAGGGAGAAACCTTTTTAAGTTATAAGATGAAACATCCAACAAATTGAACTTCTTAAAGGACCAACACTCAAAAGTTAACCAAATCAAACAGTTGACATTCCTAAAAGTACTAGTCAAAGATGAATTAGATAGATAATGAGCAACACTGACCCCAATGCTTGACAGAGACGAAGGTTCACCTCCACCATCTATGTCAACATCCTGCACCCATAGAAAGAAAACAAAATTAAAAAAAAAACAAAAATAAATTACTGAAGTATGTGGGAAACACTGCATGTTTTTTTTTTTTTTTTTTTGGTTAATTAGCTATCTGATTCATGATTTGGCATTGCATTAATATTCCACTGCTAGCTAGCAGCTTCTAGCTAGCTAGCTAGTTAGTTATGCAAGGTTAAGGGCTCTATATGTATATAATATGGTACAGAAGCATAAAATATATATAATATAATGTTTGTGTTTGTATTAATATTTATACTTAATTATGGAATGGCACAAAAAGATTAATTATGTGATTGAAACACATTTGCCACTAAAATAGACTTGGCCTTGAAGGAGGCATCCATAGGCCAAAGTACTTCATGAGCAAAGAGGGTACCTTGCATCCCAATATGCTAGCCATACCATCCACATTACCCAAGACCATGCAAAAAATGCCAGCTGAAAGGATTCTGCATGCAAACCCGAAAACAATACTGAATGTAGATCAAGATATGAACTAAATCTACTGAGGATATATCCTACTTGGAGATAAGGGACCCTACAAATCTACAGATATGAACTAAATTTACTGAGGAAAATGTCCAAGACCTGTTGATATATATATATATATATATATATAACAGTACAACGGTTCCTTAATCTTGTTGACAAGACCTGCATGCACCTCTTTCTCTTTGAATCATGCAGAAAAATGCACAAATACATAGATAATAAATTACAAATAACTAAGTAGAAAGCTGTTATTACTGTGTAAGGAACCTAATACATATATAAAGACAGAAGATGGTTATTTCAAGAGATCAATTATACATATATGCAAAAAAGTGTCCCTGTGCTATGAAAACCTTGAAAGAACATAGAAGATGGTTATTTCAAGAGATCAATTAGGAGCTTAATGCTATATCATTTTCATCATTGTCGGCCAGTTTTTTCCATTTAAGGAGGGAGATGACAAGCCTTTAATCTTGTTGAGGAGGGAGATGAGAAGGAAAAAATCAAAGCCTTTGGGAAAAAATCTTGAACTGCAAATCCAAACTATATATATATAAGTTCATGATGACAACCCGATCGATCGAATGGGTTTTAATTGGTTGCTCATATACGTTACCTATAATATTTAAACTAAAAGCTACTAGCAAAAGTAATACTACTCAACATATTATATATAGAACATTAATATATATTAATTGCACATGAATTTCTTCTTAGACTTGAAAGAAACAAAATAATAAATATTAATACATGTAAATTAATAGTATATGCATGGTTGATTGGTTCGAGATATGTCTATGAAACTTAAAGATGCCAAAGCTGTTGTAGTACAGAGGGCATAATGCACAAACGGCCACATTAGGTTTAAGATTCAAATCTTGCAACATATCCCCTCCACACCTCCATATATACTAAATGAATGGGTAATTAAAGCTAGCTCATTGGAAAAGTGAGATGTAATATAAGAGTATATATAATGGAGAAAAGAATTAGAGATCTCAGCATCAGTGGAAAGAAAAATTGATAAAAAAAAAAAAAGGTCACACCTCAGTACTTGGATATTGCAGATGGCATTTAATGGTTTCCTCAAGTTTTTTCTAGTAATAAATAAAATCAAGAGTAATTAAATAAGTACTGCTATTGTAATGAAGCATGATTATTAGCCAATATGCTTTAGAGCCAAAACAAATAAAATATCAGCCATAAGCACAACCAAAGCAAAAACATTTGAGCACCCTTGATGAGCTATTAACCATTCCAGAGCCACAGCATTTCAGTAGAAACTCTTGAGATCATTAGTATAGAGAGTTTAGTTCCACTTTTCAATCAACTCCCATGACTTGATACGAAACATTCAAGTGAGAAATTGGTTACTATAAAAAATATTCTAGAAACCGCGTGTAAAATCTTCTCCTTCTAATGGAGATTAGTTTTCAGAAGAATTCAACTCGTTCAAAGTGAGTTATCCATTGAAAATATCAAATGACTGCAATGCATTATAGGAGGTCAATGTTATGTGCATCAAACATGATACTAGTGTCATTTTTCATGCAAATCAATCATTAATAAAACAAATAAAATGACCACGCACATAAAATCAAGAAAAGTTAAGTCAACAATGAAAGAAAATTTGGTGCCGCCAAAAATGTTTCCATCGTCTATGGACAGTTTGAATTTGAATAATGACAGAAAATGAGCATCTAAAAATGACACAATCATAACCCAAAAAGCAGCAGTAAGATGATCACCTTTGAATATCTATGATGTTGTAGGTCGACAAATATTTCACCACAAGTAGTCTCTACAATCACTTGTATAGAATGCAAAGAAACATGTCAAAGAAACTATATATACAAACTATGAATACATATTGATGCAAAAGAGCTTATGCCGTACTTTGGTTGCTAGCAAGCAACAACTAACCACTATGATATGATATTTATCGAAGATCAGTTTGTAAAGAGAAATTTTAAAATATATAGTATTAGACATTCTAGATTGAAAATGTTGTAATTAACAAACTGATATTGTTTTTTATTAAAAAAAAAAAAAAGACTCCAGTTATTCATAAGAAAAACTAAGTCGTGCATTGTAATGTGTCATTACCTAATCATGGAGAAGAAAAACCAAAACATCAGCATAGAAAAATTATATCTATATATATACGAATATATGTGCAAACCTTCTATCATGTGCATCAAATCAACCCCAAACCCTAATTTGGCGATCACTCAGTGAAGTCTCTTGCTCTGTCAACTCCTTACCGTCCATTCCTAACTATAACATATTCCACAAACCCTAATTTCGCGGGCACTCCGTGCAGAATTTCATGTATTATTTTACTTAATTTCTTGTTAGTTCTCTGATTTTATGAAATAAATTTATTATTTTACCCCATTGTACGTGCTGATCAGAGCACGTTATTCCAAGATTCAAAGAAAATCTTAAAACACAAGGGACAAGCTTAAGAGACCATCTGAATCAGAGCAACCTAAGAACTAATGAGAATTTCTTCTTGGATAATTGGAGATATTTCTACAGTACAGGTACAAAACACAAAACCCAATCTCTGAATAAACTAAACCAAGAAATCAAGCAAAGATAAAAGTGTCCAAAAAGAACCCATATGTGAAAACCCATACTAGGTGTGGTCGTGGTGGTAGCTTGGCGTGGAGTGGTGGCTCGGGAGGAGCACAGCGACGCTGAGGAGAGCTGGTGGTCGTGGGTTGCAAACAGAGCAAGGGAGAGAGGGAGGGCCTCGGGCTGCTCGGCTAGGCGTGGAGGAGAAGGGGGCTCCGATGGAGGACTGTCGACAGCGCCGAGGTGCGGGTGGTAGCGATCGGCGCCCCCAGCGGCGGCAATATAGAGAAATCCGAGAGAGAGAGGTGAGGCTAGATTTGGGGAAAAGGCAAGAGATCGGCGTGGGGGCTGGGGGAAAAGGAGGGGTTGGCCGTCGAGGTGAGGTGGCAGTGGCGTGGTAGGGTCGTCGGTGACGACTGTGTGTGGGGGAGGCTTGAAGGAGAAGAATGTGGGGAGAGGGGGGGCAGGGGGGCGAGGAGAGATCGAGGGAAACAAATGAGGGAAAACCTAACCCGCGGCTTTTAAATTTTATGTGCTTTTTTCCGGCGATTTTTATTCGCCGCTAATAAGTTTTACTTGCCGCATAATTTGTTACAGCGACAATTTTCGCCGCAAATGTCATTAATTACAATGAATTTTCACATCAATGGAAAATTAACACCGCTTGTTATAAAAATTATTTGTTGCGGCGACAAAAGTCGCCGCTAAAGATGGAAAAGTCACTGCAAAAAGTCAAGCCAAAATTATATTACTCCATTTCCCAACTTCACACAGGAGATTGAGTGGCGACTTCAAAATCGCTGGAAATAACATATATTTGCAGCGATTTTTTTTTGCGGCGATTTTAAAATCGCTGGAAAAGGCCTGATTTCTTGTAGTGTCGAAAGGTATAGAGTTTAGATAAATATTATTATTTTATTTCTTATTTCTTCTTTCCCATCCTCCCCCTATGCAAAATAGAAAGTTAACAATGAAAAAACTGAACCAAGAAAAATAAAAACGCATAATGATTCTTTGTAACAAATTAACTTTAACTTGCAAACCAAATCATCCCAATCACTCAAACAAATGGAGGGCACTTGAACTTTTGATGCATCAAAATCACTTTCACAACAATTAGCATGTAGTTGTTTGGTTGCCTAATGGCTAATATTCCTGTTCAAGCATCCAAGACTAGAGACAACACTACAAGCTTGCTTGAGTCCAGACAAAGCGCGGTGAAGATGAATAACCTTGTCTGCTAGATAAGAAAAGCCAAGATGCAGCTGCTTATAGAATTCTCAGATCGTCGTTAAGGAAGGTATTCTTGACACCCATTCGAAAAAGGGACCAATGATGAGAGGCAATAACAACCAAAAGAGTATGGACATAAAATAGACAAGCAACATGAGCAAAATGTCTCTTCATAATCTATACCGAACTCTTGAGTAAATTCTCTGGCCACAAGTCAAACTTTGTTCCTATCAATAGTACCATAAGAGGACTTCTTAATCTTAAAGACCTCCTTAGACCCCACAATAGACTAGCCTAGAGACAAGTCAACCAAGTCCAAAATATGATTCTTGGATAAAGCATCAAGTTCCAATTTTATCGCAATCTGCCAAAGAAGGTTAGTTGAAGCCTCATGATAAAAGTGAGATTCATGCAAGACAGCTAAATCATGAAAACAATGAAAATCATGAAGATGTGTAGAGGCTTAAGGGTGGAACGACAAAGGTTTGGAAGTGGATGGTCTACTGGATCAAAAAACTAGATGTAATCTTGGGACTCAAGCGGAATGGTATCAAGACCATCAGATATGTGTGGTTCAAACGAGTAGAATTGGTAAGATAGAAGGAGGAGGAGGTGAAGAAATGTGTGTCAATGTAAAAAAGAGGAAAGGCTGGCATGTGAAACTTGCTAACCTTGTGGAACAACCAATGCTTCCAGAAGAACTCATGACAACAAATTTTGAGACAGCTTGACAAGGGATCATAACACCTATAGCCTTTTTGTTCAATCCCATATCCAAGACAGCAACACAATGGAGAACGAGGCTTGGTTTTGGTGTGCTCATGCGATTGGAGTAAAACCAAATATGCAAAACTAAAGATGTGCGAGTGGTGATAAGTGGGAAGGGAGCCAAACCACCTTTCATAAAGAATACTATTATCAAGAATTAGAGAAGGCGTTCTATTAATGATGTAGAAGAAAACCGTAAGAGACATTTTGTGATGCTCGCAAGCTTCGCTTGGGATTTGGCGAAACTTGAAAGTTTTAGAACATGCAGCACAATGTTACATACCCCGTTCATGACAATTAAGGATGCAATGCACCTAATATGCATATAACAATATGCAATATCTGCAGCGAATAATTTATTTTAGCAATACACAATGTACCATAAGTACTATACCCAAAAATATAAACATACTTCATATTTCCATAGTAAATAGATATTCAAAATATTACAACACTTGTTCATCATGTATGTAACAAAATAAGTATTGTAGATAGCTTTATATAAATATAGATTTGAAATAAAAACTACTGCACTAAATCGTTGAACCGTTCATGCAGCTCGACTATGATATCTAAAATCATATTCAAAAAGTGAAGAACTGATGCTATTAACTCCTCGTCTATTAACTCATCGTCGCGTTGTGGTCTACTCAACCTTATCCAGTCTACCAAGTGTGGGTTCTCCAAATCCTGACATGTTGTCACCATTTCAGGGAGAATGGTAGTTGAGAGTATCAAGTGAAATTTGTTTACAAATCTCAACAAGTAAACTGCTATGCTACTAAGAGTATACATATGCATGCATGATAGTTAAATGACATGTTTGCATCATGAAATGAACTCGAACATGCGTGAAATTACTTGGCAAATAGCATGACATATACTTGACTTGAAAATAACGTGATTGCACATGGACATAACATAACTTGACTAAATTGAACGTAACATAACTTGACATGAACGTGACATAACATGAAACCTTGTTCCACATATACATGGTTGGTTAAAAGTAAAACTAAGGATGCTCCACGACTTGCAATGGTTGTGTGCTCTTGTTGGTATCGCATCACATCATAGGCATTTGCGCCAACTGTGAGGGTTTGGGAACCAAGTTTAAGGTTTTGGCCATCACATGGGATTTAGGATTTTGGCTGGATTCCAATGGTTTGGGGTTTCATTAGGGTTGAAACCATTTTTTAGTTGATCAAATAGTATTTTGGTTGATCGGAATAGTGTTTGGCATAAGTGGCATGATCACATGATTTGATTTACCCATCATTTCATCGCACTTCCATCTCTATGTGACAAGTGTCCTTATACAATTTATATGAGTGGCTAGGATTGTACCATGTGTCTAGCCAAAAAATAATCCTAATGATTCTAAGTGGATTTGAAAATCCTACATGACGATTTGACAACTGTTTGAGTCGGCCACAAGGCACTCTCCCGAGTGTTACTATCCACCCAAAAAGTTTCAAAATTTTTTATTGCATTATAAAATCTTAAATATTCCTACGAGTCCAATGGTGAAATTTTTTTTGCAAAATTCGACTCCTAAAAGCCTAGATTAAATAATAAGACACTCCCAGCTACTATTCATCTGAAAAGCTAGAAACGTATTATTGCACTGTAAAATCTTAAATATTCATCCATAGTTAATGGTGCAATTCGTTTCGCCAACTTATTCTCCTAAGTGCCTTAAATAAATAGAAAGGCAACTTAGTCACCATAGTGGATTGGGATCTGATTATGATGACATACTAAAACCTAACCGGTCGCTAGGTTTGTGAAACTTTTTCAGAATTTCTCAATGTTTGTAAGGTATAAAGAAATTCATCCATTGAATTTCTTTTAGGTTGTTACCTATCCTTATAAAAAGAAGATTTTATCCCCGAAGTCTAAGTGCATGTACATAATATAACTATTAACGCATAAAAGAAAAAAATAATACTCAGCAAGTCATTGCCCATTGCTAGACATAAATTCGCTAGGCAATATGGGTGGAGCTGAGTTGGGCTCCACTAAAATGGTATGTTGAGGCAGATTGTATATCATGTCGTCATTTGAATTGTACACTATATTGGCGAAATGCCCGAGGTCAATATGCTGCTCAACCTCCTCATCATCGTCACCATCAGATATAAGTCCCTACGCGAGTAGTCATCCTTGATGAGTAGACGATATCGATGATACTAATGTTTCAGGCTCAGGATCGACAGCGCGCTCCTCGACTGCACGGCTAGACTCTGCCTCGTCAAATGGTCTCTTAGCACGGAAGTTGTCTCTATCAATTCATGTTGAGGGGTGGTAGGGATCACTCCTCATGGGGAAGGGTCCTCCACTCAAATCCCTTGCTGTCTCTATTAATATCGATGACGTGGGTGCGATGGAGCTCCCACTTCTCCATGGCCTACCAATAGGCAATGATTTGCCTATCTAGCTCCATGAGATGCCTCTTACGGCATTCCTCTCTCATCTCTCTAACCCGTTGTGCGGAAAGTATGAACTTTTGCACAATCTTTCTATCTCATGCTATGAAAGCTACAAAAGTTAGAGTCAATGACTGAGAAAGAATTCTCACATAACAACCATACGCGGGGCATAACAAATCTTAGGTGAACATACTTTATTTGATATCCAAACAAATGAAGTACAAAACTGACTAATGCAATGCAACCTCGTACAAAATAGTAAATACAAAAATTGGTTGAGCTGTGTTCACAAACAAAATAAAAACTATACTATGATCCAAATAGATGAGGGTACTTGGCTTTCATATTAGCTTTTTTCTCCCAAGTTGCTTCCTAAATGTTATTATTCTACCATAGTACCTTTACCAGTGGAATCTTGCAGTTATGCAATTCCTCCTTATTTCAATAAATGATCTGCACTAGTCTTTCCTCATAGTCAGTTTGGGTTGCAAAGTTATACTCTCGGGGATCTATGATTTCTGGCGTCTGATCCCCAAAACTTTTCTTCAAAAAGGACACATGGAACACATTATGAATTTCATGAAACTCAGTTGGTCCAGACGGTACACAACTGGTCCCACTTTCTCCAAGATCTCATATAGTCCCACGTATCTTGAACTTAACTCTCTCTTAATGCTGAATCGGGTTACTCCTTTCATAAGAGACACCTTCACATACCCAGTCTCAGGCATTAAAATCTAGATTCCTTCTTCTATTGTCTACATAACTCTTCTACTGAATTTGCGTTGTTTTTATCCTTTATCTCTTGTTGGACTTTCGGTCCAATCATCTTATTTTTTTCGACTTCATCCCAATACAACGGGGATCTGAACTTTCTTCCATATAGAGTTTCATAGGGCATCATCTGATTGGTAGTCTAGAAGCTATTATTGTAAGAAAACTCTACCAGAGGTAGATGCTTCTCCCAATTTCCTTCATGCTCCATAACACAGGCCCTAAGCATGTCTTCCAGAGTCTATATTGTCCTCTCGGTCTGTTTGAGAATGGTAGGCACTGCTGAATTTTAGACTGGCACCAATCAAACTTTACCAAAATCGAAATGTGAAACAAGGGTCTCTGTCTAACACGATCGTTCTTGGTACTTTGTGCAGTTAGACGATCTTTGACACATAAACCCTTGTCAATCTTTCTAAAGAATTTGTATTCTTGATGGGTATAAAGTGTCATAAAGTGGGCACTTCTAGTTAACCGATCAACTATCACCAAATAGTATTATTCCCAGCAACAGTTCTTGGAAAACCCACCACAAAATCTATAAAGATATCTTCTCACTTTCATTCTAGGATCGGCAGCTGTAAAACACATACCGACTTTTGATGCTCTGCCTTGACAAGTCTATAGGCAAAACATTTGTTCACAAATTCTGCCACATCCTTCTTCATTCCGTCCCACCAGAAATGACATTTCATATCTTGATACATCTTTGTACTACCAGGATGGGTTGTATAGGGAGTGATATGAGCCTCCCTCAATATCCTATCTCTTAACTCCTGGTCGGCAGGAATCACTCTCCTATATTTGTGATATAGGGTCTCGTTTTCTCATACCTCGAAGTCTTTTTGCCATTTAGACTTCTCGATTATGCTGATGACTTCCATTAGTTTGCTGTCATCTCTCTGATGGTTCTTTAGTTCTTCCCAATCCAATGGGACAAACTCTTGGACTGAAGACCTCCTAACTATGGTCTCCAATCAACAGGCACCTCATACTATCCAAAAGAGATCCCACTTTTGATGATGAAGCAGACGAATCTTTAGTTCTACTCTTGCGACTTAAAGCATCTACTACCACATTCGCCTTCTTATGGTAGTACTTTATGTCACACTAATAATCTCTAATCAACTCCATCTTGCCTCATATTCAGGTTATTTTGCTCAGAAAGGTACTTAAAGGCTCTTGTGATCTGTAAACATTTCATACTTTTCGCCAAACAGGTAATGTCTCCAAATTTTCAGAGCAAAAACCACGATAGCTAACTCCAAGTCATAAGTAGGATAGTTATGCTCATGATTCTTTAATTGACGTGAAGTATAGGTAACTACACATCCTTCCTACATCAGTGCACATTCGAGTCATGCTTTCAATGCATTGATATACACTACATAAGGTTGTAGTAGTTTAAGTACTGGTGCAGTTGTAAGCCTCTTCTTCAACTCAAGAAAACTTGTCTCACACTTATCGCTCTAAACAAACTTCGCATATTTCTTGGTTACGGTGGTAAGTGATCCAGACAAATTGGAAAAACCTTCCATGAAATTTTTGTAATAACCAGTCAATCCCAAGAAACTATAAATTGTGTGTACACTAGTCGGCCTCTACCAATTCATCACTGCTTCAATCTTACTAAGATCAACTGCTACTCCTCCACTAGAAATAACATGACTCAAGAACTTCACTTCTCAAAGACAGAAGTCGCACTTACTGAGTTTCGCATGCAACTTCTGATCTTTGAGTATGGTCAGAGCCATGCTTAGGTGACTTCTATGCTCTACTCCGCTCTTCGAATAGAATAGGATGCCATCAATGAATAAAACAACAAAATTATACATGTAAGGTCTAAATATTTTGTTCATCATATCCATGAATGTGGCTGGAGCATTAGTTAACCCAAAAGGTATCACCGAAAACTCACAATTGTCGCGCCATGTCCTAAAAGTAGTTTTCGACAACTCCTATTCTCTGACCTTCAACTGATGGTATCCAGATCCCTAATCTATCTTTGAAAATACTGATGCACCTTGCAGTTGATCTAGTAGGTCGTCGATCTAAGGTAACATATGCTTTTTCTTTATCGTCTCCTTGTTCAACTCCTTGTAGTCAACGCACATCCCCATTCAGCCATCTTTCTTCTTCATGAATAGCACAAGTGCACCCTACAATAAAGAATTGGAACAAATAAATCCATTCTCTAACAGTTCCTCCAACTGTGCCTTGAGCTTCTTCAACTTCGTGAGAGCCACGTGATACAGTGCCTTGTACGTTGGAGCCATCTCACGTGCCAATTCAAATCCAAACTCAAGCCTCGTTTGGTTACACAAATGAGATTAGATAAAATCATAAATCTGATAATTGTAGTGAGTTAATTTGTTATTAGTAGTAAAATAGTTTTAGTTAAGATATTTTATGGAGTTTTGGAAAAGAATAGAGAAAAAGCTGAATAAAAATATTATAAAGTTAAAATATTGTTAAAATATAACTTTTTAATGTTATTTTTGTTTCGGGATCACTTTTTGTTAGAATATAATTATGGACTTTTTTACATTTTGTTTAGAAGTTTGAAAAAGTTGTAAAGATTAGGTAATGATTAGATAAAAAGTTGAAAAGTTGAGATTTTGAAATTAAAAAGTGTTCGTATTTGAATGGTGTTTAGATATTGAGATGAGATGGTCTATGAAACCAAACAGGGCCTCAATCTCTTTGTCTGGTGGCAATTTGGGTAACTCATCAACGAAAACTTCAGGAAAGTTTTCCACTACGGGTATCTCAAGGACTTCTTTGCTCCCAACTGACTTCTCTACAACTATCGCTAGAAATGCTGAGGCACTATCCTCAATGCACTTCTTAGCTTATATAGCCGAAATCACTGAAGGGTTGGCTTTAATTGAATTTCTTGCATAACTAACCTATCTTCATTCTAGATTTCAAAGACAACTTTCGTCTTCTGACAGTCTATCTTAGCATAGTGCTTGAGCAATCAATCTATCCCCAAAATAATATCAAACTCCATCAGACCAAAAACCATCAAGTCGGCCTTCGAAGTTCTACCATTTATCTCTATAGGACACTCCTTAACTACTCAGGTATAGGCTATTGTATTCTCATTAGGAATTGCCACTACAACCTTATGCGGTAACAACTCGGTTTGCCAACTACAAATTTGTGCAAATTTTGTAGACACGCTGCATCCTCCTTGAAATTTTTGCGCCTGCAGCCTCTCAGTTGAAATTAGGTGAGGTGCAAACCTCCAGAATTCCATGAATTTGGCAGCATATGGCTCCACATTCATGTTGTCTTCTACTAGAGACGTGAACTCCAGTGCCTTCTGCTGCTTCATCGACTCTAAGAAGACTCTATTGTGGAATGCTTCCCAAAATCTTACTCAAGTTAAGGCAACCAAGGTTCCCAACTCCATTGCCAGAAAATGTCTTTTCATATCACACAGTATGTATTGTTCTCCTTGTAGTAGATAACCCACTTACAACACCTTCTGATTTTCGATGTATCTGCAAATCTCAAATGCCCAATCAAGATCAATCATCCATTTATCGGCGTTCATGGGCTCTTCGTTGGCCAAAACGTTCGGGAAATGGTACACTAGGAACTTCTTCTAGGGACACCCCCTAAATTTTTGTCTATGCTCACACACTTGATGTCGTTGTTGTTGTTGTCTGAGTACATCTATCAGTAGATGAATAGCCCCAGTCATTCCATTTCCTCCATCCATTTGAGGATTTTGTTCCTCCCGATTATCGTCTCCACCCAAGTTTGTGGGTACTCTTCCTCGCACCAAGTGTTATTTTTCTGAAACACATGTGAACATGTATAAGATTCACGTACTTAACCCAATATTTTAGAAATTCAAGCCTAATAGAAGACTAAAGCTTCAATCCTATATTCTGGTACAATTCATAAGAACATGTGGTTTTACCTAGAGACGTATTACTTTGATACCATCATGTGACGCTCGCATGCTCTGATTGAAATTTGGCAGACCTTGAAAGCATCGGGATATGCAATATAAGGTTACATACCCGTTCATGACAAATAAGGATGCAATGCCCGTAGCATGTATCTAACAATATGTAATATTCGCAACGTATAATTTATTTTTAACGATACATAATGTACCAAAAATACTATATCCCAAAAACATAGACATACTTCATATTTCCATAATAAACAAATATCTTAAATGTTACAACACTTGTCCATCATGTATGTAACAAAATAAATACTTAAAATAATGCTCCATAAATATAGACTTAAAAGAAAAATTGCCACGCCATTCTCGTAGCTTGGCTATGATATCTAAAATCACATCCAACAAATGGAGAACTAATGCTATTAACTCCTCCTCGTCCCGCTGTGTCTTTCTGATCTTGTCCAATATGCCATGCATGAGTTTTTTAGATCTTGACATATAGTCTACCATTCTAGAAAAAATGATAGTAGAAACTACTATGTGAGATTTGTTTACAAATCCCAACAAACTACTAAGCTACCAACAGTATACATATTATGAAATGAACTTGAACATACGTACCATGACTTGGCAAATAGCATGATATGTACTTGACTTGAAAATAATGTGACTGCACATGGACATAGCATAACTTGATTGAATTAAACGTAACATAACTTGACATGAATGTGACATGAACATGAGACATTGTTCAACATATACATGGTTGATTAAAAGTGAAACTGCGGATGCTCCATGACTCTCGAATAGTCGTGTGCTCCTACTGGTATCGAATCACATCACAGGCATTTGCGTTATGTATGAATACGTCATGATAACTTAACTGCTTTAAAACTGATAAACATGTAATTGACACCACCGGTGTTGGGTGCCTGACTTCGCTTCGACAACCAATTACTTAGATCTCATTTGAAGCATGTTGACGGTACTTTGTCAATCCAAGAAATTCTACAGACTAGTTTAACCACTTCAGCATGGACAAAGGAGTTCCACTAGTATAATTTCCCTTCCTAATACTTGGGATTGTGATAAAAATAAAAGACTCAAAATAACTTGTGAATATTTCATGACATACTCGATGCAAGTGACATGGCATGACATATAATAAAATAAACATGTGACAGATGACATGACATATAATGGGATGTAATATTAAGCATGTATTGTAATAAATGACATGGCATGACATTTAATTAGATTTATAATCATCATAACAAATATGAAAATGATTTCTTATCACCACACATAATTAATACTATCGAGAGTAAGATAGAATCTAACTTATAGTAATTTGACGTACGATGCGTAAAATATCTTAAACTGAAATGAGATATTTGTAAGGTTAGAATATCGTACTAGTTTCTAATAAACATAAAACTTACTAAGTTATGACTAAGATTGCAAGTTACCCTTTTACTTATGAAAAGTTACAATTTTGCCCCTAAAATAAGGATATTGCATTTGAGTTTCAAAATTTATCAAAATTTACAGCTACAATTTTATCTTAAATCCAAATATCAACTTTAAATCAAAACACAGCTAAGAAAAACATGCCGATTCTTATGGGCCTAAAGCTTGATTTTTAATTTCCCTCTCCGGCTGGGAATCCTTTAGCCGCATCTTTTCGAAGGTTGAATTTTCCCGTCTCCAGAGTCCATCCAAGCAAACTTCAACAGACGCATTGCCCCACTCAACACAACACTAGGGACCAAAAGGAAAGAAAAATTACAAACATAGAGAGATGGCGAGGGAAGAGACGGTGAGAAACGCAGAGAAGCTGGTAGAGAGAGTCATGAAAGGGAACGATGCGTCTCACGACGCAACGCACGTCTGGAGGGTCAGAGACCTCGCCCTCACTCTCGCACGTGAGGAGGGCCTCTTCTCCAACCCTGACTCCATGGAGATAGTAAACCTTTTCTTTTCTATTCTTCTTTCTTCTTCTTTCCAAACTTGTTATTCATGTGGTCTGTTTGCTTGCCAAGAAATTAGTTAGTTATGCTTCTTTCTGAAGTGGGTTATAAGTTATGAATTGCCATCTTCTCTTTGTAAATTTATCTAAATTATAACTATGTTTTTTCGTCATTCATTAGTCAAGACGAAATCCATAATTATTTGAACCCCATTTTCCCACCTAATTGACATCATCTGCTGTATTTTTTATTTGGGGTTACAAGCTGTAGTAATTTCCTTGCTAAACAAAAGGCTTGTTTCCAATCCTGCGTTCCCTGGGGAGCAAGGAAATGGCTATATGGCGCTTGCTAATGAGTTCTGTCAAATAGTTAGAAACACAACAGAAGGTATATTTCATGGTGAAAGCTTTGAAAGGCTGTAGGGCTAAATTGCTCCATTATGGTCTACATTTCCCTCTTTCACATCTCACTGTTGAATGGGATCACTATGGAAATTTGAAGCTTTCATCTTCAGCAAACAAGAAATTGAGGTGGCACGGGTTTAAACTTGTACCGCTGATGCTATACCATCCGTTTTGGTATGGCTCCCGGTGCTCGTAATTGTGCAGTTCTGGTAGAATATATATATATATATATATATATATATATATATGATGTGCGTGTGCGTGTGCGTGTGCGTGTATATATATATACACACACACACACACACATATATATACATATTTCATTTTTTTCCTCCATTAGGTCATTCATGAGTTCCTTGTTTCAACTTTCCCCATTATTTGCCTTGACATCTCTTAAATTTGTTTCTTCACAGATAGAGCTTGCTGCACTTCTCCATGATATAGGTTATTACTTTCCAACAACTTCTAGGAATGCTTTCAATTATGACTTATGAATGTGGTGGGTGCTGCAAAAATGCATAAGTACCCAAATATACACTATTAAACTTCTTCTTTTTTCCTGAAATTTTCATACTGTTGTGCTCTTAACCTATAAACCTACTAATCCTGTTAATTATTAATTGCTGGATGCAGGTGACTACAAATACTTAAGGTTTGTAATTCTCATTCTGGCTTAATGTAAGAAGATGATTCTTGTTGTGCTCTAATACAACAAAAGTTGTGTGCTAATTGGGCTTTCAATGGTTCTCCCAATGAGTTTTCATGTGATGAAGCTTGATGTGTTAATTTTCGGAGACCTGCATTGTATTAATTAGGTTTTGTTTCCCATTTTCCACTGGACTTTTGAAGTCGATCAGTTTTCGAGTTCCCGCAAATGGCACATACATGTACTACTAACTTTGGTTACTTGTTTCTTAGTACACTGGAAAAATGTATAAATACATATCTTCACTCATAATTGCATGCACACTTGAAGCTGTATCTCCTCAATTTTACTTCATTCTTATTGTTGAAACTCATGTTTGTTTCTATAAACCAGGGATTTGAGTTTTGACTTTTCACCGTGTTGGACCTTTTTTTTTCTCCACATAGCCTTGCTTTTCCTTTATGTAATCTTTGAGATTTTGCTTGACACATAGAGATCCTTCTGAGGAGAAAATTGTTGAAACTTTTCTTGAGCAAGAGTGCATAGAGGAGCACAAGAAGATCAAGATTTTACAGATTATCAAGGGAATGGGTGAGTTCTTTGACGGCTATTGTTTTGCTCTTGTTTCATTTTTTCTTTCTTATTTTTTTACCATGCCAAATTTAAGATTAGGAGATACAATGGCTAGCGTTATGAAAAGCTAAGGTTCAAATCCTTCGGTGCAAGCAATTTTAGGGGCCATGTCCTATATATGAAAAGCTCATGATTTACTTGATCTATGGGATATGGACTCATTACACAGGTTCGGTCCAAGGTTTAACCAGGTAAAAGACATGTTGTGTTTGCACAGTCTCTGGGTTTCCTCTTCATCAAAAAAAAGAAGAAAAAAACAGGTTAGGAGATAAAAAGGCACATTGATCTCCAATTAGGTTCTATTTATTATGGTAAAATTGTAGATTTAGATTTAAGAAATATTTCAGTCTATTTTTGCCCCAAAAAAAGAAAAAGAACGAGGTTGGGCTATGTCAACACATGCCACTAAGGCCCCATTTGGTTTAACAGACAATCTCAACCCATCTCATCCCATCTCTTCTCATCTTATCTCATCTCAACATCTAAACACTATTCAAACACAAACACTTTTCAATTTCAAAATATATACAAGATATAATAGTTGGTGCTGGCTATGAGTTATGTGATACTCTTAGCATGCATCATATTGTTAGAGCCAACCCAAAATGAAATTGAAAATCCTTTCTCAGTTTCTTCAATTTTTTTTTTCTTACTTTGTGAAGGATCCTTGCTTGTATGTCCACAATATCCATTGAATAAGCTACTTATCAAAAAGAAAAAAAAATTCATTGAATAAGCTTTTTAAGACCTCTCGTCTTAGAAAATCTAGAATGTATTAGATGCTTGATTTAAGTTATATATAAATATTTCAGAAGAAAGAGATTCTTTGTAGGCTGGTTATAGGAATAATTTTGAGGAATTTAAGCCAATATAATTGATCATAAACTTTTTTCACTACTGAGATTTATGGCCAATAAATACACATGAGAACTTATGTTTTGGTAAAAACAAAATGTAAAGTAGGTGATTGTATAACTATCAAAGTTCCGTGATGTGTACCACCCTCAGAGCTGCATGCTTTGTTGACACTTGACCCCGGTTGCTTTCCGTCCCTCTTTCGTTTGAAATTATTTTTTGAATGTTAAACTTTTTTTTTTTTTTTGGAGTACTGGCAGTGAGTTTCTAAAGGTTTTTCCTGTATTTTTTTCATAATTTAAATATATTGGTGCTTGTTCCATTTTACTTCAATCACTTCTTATATTGCTGTGCTTGTCTCCCTTCAGCTGGCTTCCTCTCCTACCTATCATCTTCACATTTGGTCTTTTGCACCATTCCATCCTGATAATAAATCTCTCTCTCTCTTATACACACGCACACAACACACACACGTGTACATGAACACAAACTCACATTTGGATGACAAAAGGAATTTGTTTACATCATTTTGTATTCCACTAAGTCATGTTTGGTTATGAAAAAGTCTTAAAATGTTTGAGAATTTTTTTGAGATTGGGCTTTGGAAAAGGACAAAAATTTTTGAAGACATTGTTTTTAAAATAAGTTAAATAAGTTTTGTATTGGAGTTTGTGATAGTTAATTGATGGAGCATTATGCCTTCGACAATTTGTGTAATCACTCGAAGGAAATGCCTTAGAGTTGTAAAGTTGTTTGAATATAATTTTTTAAGAGTAGTTTGGTTTTGGACTTTGTAAAAATTGTATTGATTTTTGTGTTTAGGTAATGTTTGGGCAACGATTCGATTAAAAGTTGGAATAGAACTTTTTTTGAGATTTAAAGAAGTTTGCTTTGACTTAAAAAAAGAGAGAGAAATTCTGAAGAATAATTTGTGTGACCAAACATGGCCTAAATCTTGTGTATGTGTTTGGAAAAAAAAATAGTAAATCACACACATGGTTAGGAATAAAAGAAATATATAGTACATTCGATCACAATGGGAAATTTTACTTGGAGCCATCTTGATTCAAAGATAAGCCTTCATCTTTTTTGTTCGCTTATGTTATTTTCATTATCTCTAAATTACTTATTCATAGTCATTGTAATAAATCTGATTTTCCTCTTTTTCTTCTGTAGTTCACCCAATTTATTTGAAACTCTGAATTTTATTATGGCTTTTGAGATTGTCTTACACTATTCAGTAAAGTTACGAAATTTTGTTTCTTTTTTCCCTTTGTCATAGTTTGTATTTGTTCTGTGAAAGTAAGTAATTGCAACTGATGTATCTTTGAATTCAGGTTTCAAAGACGAGCTTGCTGGGCTTGTAAATAATGAACTTTTTCCGGAATTTGGAATCGTGCAAGATGCTGATCGTCTTGATGCAATTGGTGCAATTGGTAATTTGTGCATTTCATATGTGCTTTTATATAAAAGCCATTTATGTTATACCAGGGTGGCTTCTTCAAAAATCTTGCAAACTATTTTACTCACTGAAAACAAATTCTTAATTGACAAGCTATGCACCAATCTTAAGTTGTCCCTCAAAATCAGGCATTGCTCGTTGCTTTACTTTTGGTGGAAGTAGGAGCAGGGTGCTACATGATCCTGCCATTCAGCCACGATCAGATGTATCTAAGGAACAGTACATGAAGAAAGATGAGCAGACTACTGTGAATCATTTTCATGAGAAGCTTCTCAAGCTGAAGGATTTGATGAAAACCAAGGTAAAAGACTTGGATGCACACATACCTGCCCAGGTTTTCTTATCGTTGGTGTGCATCCATGTGTCTTTCTTTGTGCTTGATATGAATGTTTGATGTAACAGATGCATATATGTACATGGATAGAATACTAGATATTTATGATCGTTACATGGTGTTTGACATTAAATTCAGGCTGGTCAGAAGAGGGCTGAGAGAAGACACAAGTTCATGGAGGAGTTCCTAAAGGAGTTCTATGAAGAGTGGGATGGGAAAGCTTGAAACAGATACATGTCTTTACCTTTGGAGATTTGATCTCAATTGATTTCTGATATTGTCCTAAAGGTATACTGCATCAACTTTGTTCTAATACTGTGCTGAAAAGATGCTAGGGATTGAGAATCTCACATTTATTTTACATAATAAATGTATAAACATGGAGAGTTTCCTCGGACTGCCCTGAATAATTGAATGCCAAGCATGAGATAGGGGACATTAATGCTTCTGTATGTCATCTTGATAAAGATTAGTTGGCTAAAGGACATTTGAGGTAATCGCGTGGGCATTGAACTCTTGCTATGACCAGTTTCTATCATTGACAAGGGTTAGCGGTCTGTGAGCCTCTATAGGGAAGCCATGCGTTGTAGCTTTTGCTGATTCTGCTTGATGACTGCATTTCATCTTTCTCGTGCACCTGATAATTTGATTAAAATTAGACATGAGTTGGTCAGAAACAATCATAGAAGGCTCAAAATGGTACTGATTTTAGCTCTACACTAAATACAGCAGGGATTTGATTTGTATGCTTGGAGCTTGTCGATAGGGAATTGTGTATTACAACAAGACACACGAGCAAAATGCCAATTAACTTTGGAGTGTGACTTTGCATGTTACTAAAACCAAGGTAATTCAAATGGTGGCTGAAATGTTTTAGCAAAGACATACTCTTTTCTGCTGTTCTGAACCAAAGTTCAACACGGATAACACATGAGCTCTCTTAATCAACATGTCAGTGCATGAACTGGCCAAAAAATTGAATACCAGATTTAGAGGTCTCGTTTGACATTTTTTTATTGGCACCAGATTTTCGGGAACAGAGTCCCGACTTAGCTCTAGACGTGTACAGGCTTTCAGTAAAAATTTTCCTTCGGATACACCTCAAATAGTTTTAGAGAAAATTCTTTCAATTTGATAGACCCAAGAGTGTGAATGGCTGAATGCGGAGTTTCAAACCCAAGATGTTTGGTTTATACGTCTCACCCCAGGACCACTACGCCATCCCTTGGAGTTGGGCTTCTTTCACATTTAAATGAAAGGTTCTTTCAATGTAGAACTTTACTTGATGCAAGGCTCTTTAGGCAAGCATGTGGAATTTGAGGTGTTTCTTTCACGCATTTCACTTTTTGACTTCAATATGCTTTTCTTAGGTGATATTTGGAGGCAACAGTTTTCGGAAGTTTTTCAAATTTTTTTTTTTTAAAAGAAATCAAAGATGCATTAAACTAAAGAGTAGTTCTACTCAAATTCCTCATCTTATCCTACACCAAACACTTGTGCGGACGTGTTATTTCCTTTTATGTTGTTGTAAACTAAATGCACATTCAGGGAAAGACAACCTGAGATTCGGAATCGAAATTTCTCTCCCCTCCCCCCCCGCATTGCCCTTTGCCTGCGTTCTCCCCTCCAACTGCAATCTCAACTTTGCCACCATTTGGGGTCGCCGAGGAAAACGACTGACCGAAAGCTGTTGTGGAGGAAGAAAAACACCTTGATCTTCTTCATTCTTGCACGAAAAACACCTTGTCTTATTTTATTGGAAAGCTTGTTGGACCATTTTCTCTGTGATGAGTGTTGGATTTGATCTGATTCATGTATAAAGAGTTTTTTTTTGTGGGAAATTCTTGCCCTAAGGGTGTGGTCCAAATGTATATATACAATTTAGAGTAGGAACTTGAATGGTAGTCGGATATATAATCAAAGACTGAACTTGAATGGTAGGAAAATCAAATCTGCTGCGGAATAGATTTCCAATACAAGAAGAACCTACTAGTCAAAGATCCCAACAACCCCAATTTTCAAAGACTTTTTTTGCATAATTTTTTTAAAACTAATTATGAAAAATCATGGCGTCATTCAATAGTGAGATTAGGAAGGACATTTGTTATCTGTTGTGACGCCCCCAAATTCTGCTTGGGATATGACGAACTCTGAAACGTCAAGACATACAACATAAGATTACCTACCCTCCTTCATGATAAATAAATATACAATGTATTTAACATGCATCTAATAATATGCAATATTTTCAGCGAATAGCTTTTTTCTTTGAGCAATACTATGTACTAGATAAGATATATCCTAAATATCCAAACATACTTCATAATCTTAGATGACAGACGTTCAAAAGTTATAATTATATCCAAAAGTAAGGGTGTAAACTCAAACCGGAAAACCGGTCCGGACCGGACCGAACCAGACCGATTTTACCGGTTTTGAACCGGTCCGGTCCGGAACCGGTTTTTAAAATGTAAAAACCGGCTAGATTCGGTCCGGTTCCGATTCCAGGATTTTTTTGCCCGAACTGGACCGGTTGATTAAAAAAAATAAAAAATAATATTTTTATATATAAGTTTTATACAAAATATTTTTTATATATTAAATATTAATATATAGAAGTTTTATATATAATGTATAATTATAAATTTTTATGTGAAATTTTATATATAATATATATTCATATATGAAATAATTTCTTTTTATAATTTATAAATTATTATATAAAATGTTAATACTAAATCACTAAAATTTTATAACTACTACTAATATATAACTTATAACTATACCAATAGTCTAATATTAATACTATTATATAGTCTAATATATTAATAAAAGTATAAAACAGTTTTTTTTTAAATCAAAAAAATTTTTTTTTTTATAAACAAATTTTTAATGACAAATTGTGAAACTTATATTTTAAAAAAACTGGAAAACCGGACCGGAAACCGGAAGTACCGGTTTAGGAGGGTAACCGGTGCGTAATCGGTTTTGAAAAATACAAAACCGGTAGTTCGGTCCTAAATTTTATCCAAAACCGGACCGGACCGGACCGGTTACACCCCTATCCAAAAGATCTGTAATATCATGAGTACTAGATAAGTACAGGCAAAGATTGATATAGCTATTAGGCTAATCTATTGAGTAGCTCACGCAACTCAGCCAAGGAAGCCAAAATACTATCGATAAAACAAAGCATCGAAGAAATGAGCTTTGTGTCATTGCTTTGCCACCTAATCGACCTCCTCTAGTCCACTCTCTGTTACATCTCTTGATTCTGGCATATGATCTACCATTTTGGGAAGAATGATAGTTAAGACTACCAATTGAAATTTGATTATAACTTTCAGCAATATAACAAATAACTTAACTATCACTATATAGATGCATGCATGACAGTAAAAACAGGAATGCTAACGTGACGTGACTTGACAATTAACAAGACATGAGTTGACATAATCTCAACTGACAAAGACTTCAACTAAAATGAACTGTATCGAACATGAACTGAACTGAACGTGAAATAAATATGACGTGAATTGAAATTGAACTAAACTTGAAACTAAATATGAATTTGAAATCTTGTTCCCATAATAACTGATTAATTAAATATGAACTATAGATGCTACACATGTCCCCTTGAGCCATGTGTCCTTGACGCATCGCATCAATCTGCATTAGTGTAAGTATGTTAACATACGTCTCACACCACGAGTATCTGCACCTGCACAAGTGCATATAACAATTGAGCTGTGGTTTGGCACCATCGGTGTTGGTGCTTGACTTCCTATTGATGGTACTTTGTTAACTTAAGGAATTTTACACTAGTTTAAACTCTTCAGCATGAACAATAGAGCTCCATTAGGATATTATCTCATCATAGCACTTGGGGTCATGATACACATAAAAGACTAAAATGACTAGAAAATACTATTTTTCGTTACAAACTCTATACTCGTGACATTACGGGGTGTGAAATGAATGACAAATGATATGATATGACATAATATGTAAGTATGACTAATAACATGGCATAACATGGTGTGCAACAATTGAACGCGGCATGACGTAATATAACATGTAACATAACTTAACACACTCACATACACACACATACACATACACACACACATATATATATACACCAAACTAACATGAATGATGGTTTCTCACGACCATACACACATAAATATCCTGAAACTAAGTTAGTGTAACGTCCCGTCCCCGAGGGTCCGGAAAGTTAACTCATATAACCTGATAATCAACAAATTTATAGACTCCAAAATATAACGTCATCAGAATACTACAAAGTCTCTTAATAAAATCCGCCACTTCTCAGAAATCTTCTATGAGTAATCCACTATGCTTAAAAATCATCTTACCGATACTCCATAATCCTGATCCTTAGCCGGTCTATTCAAAAATCATCTGAAAAATGAATGGAGATAAGGGGTGAGTTATCAACAACTCAGTAAGCAGAGGACATATACTAGTGTGTAAACATGAGCATTTTCACAGAGTTCGGAATGCAGAAACAAAACATTTCAGTATCAATATGCAAATCTCAAACAAATACGTTTTATCAGAAAATCAGAGCGACTTCTCAAATATTTCATATTCAGAAACCAACTTTTCATGTTCAAAGACTCCTTTGGCATAACATGACTGAACAATTTCGTCTTATCATATCATATCAGAACAGAGACCATGTTTAACCCCCGTGGTAGGGTTGTGCATCCCGCGGAAAGCCAAGCAGAACATAAATTACCGTGTTACCAAAGCGATTGCACTCAGAACAGAAAACCACTATTATATCTCGTGGCGGGCCAGAGGTCACTATTATCTCCCGTGATAGGGCCAGAGGTCACTATTATATCCCGTGACAGGGCCACATATCAGAGCAAAACAGAATCAGAATCACCATATCAGAGTCAGAATCAGAGTCAGAAAGTCATGCCAAAGGTTTTTCAGATGCCACATCATAACAGAGTACAGAACAGAACAAAATTAGATCACAAAGCATACTTTATGCACAAAATTTCATATTCGCTCTCTTTTTCAAAGTTCAGAAATAGAATGTCAAAAATAAACTCATGTCTACACCAGTCATGATAGAAAATACTTTCTTCTTAAACAGAATCTCATGAGTAATGCAGAACAATTATCTGAGGTTGTTTTCAGATTTCTTTTCATAACAAAACATGCACATTTTCCAAAAAGGATCTCAGTTCATTTTATTTAATGCAAAGTCTAGCATAGGAACCCCGCTTACCTGGACTTCTTAGCTTTTCAGAACTCTCCTCAAAAATACCGAACAAATATTAATCGTCACCTATATAATAATCACGTAACTTTCATAAATTTCCAATCAACCACGTATTTCGATATTAAAACTTAAAAATGCTAAAAGAACCTATTTTAAGAACCTCAAAACCTAAAATTCTCATAATACCTAAAATACCAACATTTTCTAAGACCAACAATATTCACTTAATCGAAATCGTACTGGAGAAGAAAATTTATCGAAAAAGTATTATGATAATTATAGAACTCAATAAAAAATTAATATTCAAAATATCTAAAATACCAACAATATTTTATAAATAAAAAGAATACATTGATTACTAAACTTTTCCTAAAATAATTCATGAAAAAAACTCACCTCTTATGAAAAATAGATTTACTTACTTTATCTAAAAATATTATCAAAATACAATATAATATTTATTAAAACTTAAAACAAAATCCTAATTAAATATAAACTCAACACACAAAAATTTCTTCTCAGCCGAAACTCAAGCCGTGAACTTTCCTAATATATATTAGGTTAAAACTAGTAAGTGCAAGTTAAAACTTTACTTATAAATATACACACACACACACATATATATATATATATATAAATATATATATATATAAGCACCCTATACGTAAGACAGACGATAAACAAACAATAGAATAAACGAAAAACATGCAGCGGCGGCAGGGACTCACCGAGATGGTGAAGTGCGACGGTGCGGCGTGCGACGGGAGGTGGTGCACTCGGTGGCTATGCACTGGACGAGAAAGAGAGAGAGAGATGCACGGTGAGAAAGAGCTTACGGGAGAGTAAACCAACGTGAGAGACAGAAAACAGAGAGGGAGATACCGTGCGGCGGGGCGGCAAGAGGCGGACCTGGGGTGACGGAAAACTTCACCGGCGGTTTCTGGAGCTGCAACATGAAGAAGCTCACGGAGGTTAAAGGTTGCAATGGCTCACGGTAGGAGGAGAAACATCCTCTGTTTCGGGAGTGAAAAACAGAGGCTGCGGGATGGCTATCGAAGGCTACACTGGTGGGGGTATCGGTGGCGGCGTATGGCAGCGTTGAGGAGGAGCAAGCGGCGACTTGACTTCCTTGGGAGGCTGCGTTTTCCAGGACATGGTTGGGTAAAACCGTGAAGATGCAGGATGGCTTTTGGCCGTGCGCGGGCGAGTCTCTTGCCGTGCAATCCGCTTGCTCAGCGTCTCACGTGGTGCAATGATTGCCTGCGGTTGCCGACCTCCTTGTATGAGCGGGACGCTCTCATGGTAAAGGCATGCTGCTGCGGTTGAGGCCGAGACGGACGCGATGGCGCATGGAGAGGCGTTGAGCCTAGGTGAAGGACGCTAACGGTGGTGTCGGTTTTACGTACGTGGAAAAAGATGTTGGCGTCGAACTAGGAGGGGCTGCACGATGGTGAACTCTGGAGGCTGGACGCAACGAGGATACAAGGCAGTCTTCAAAAAAAAAAAAAGATGAAAACGTGTGTCTATACGGGTGATAAGAAAAAACCCTAAAGTTTGAAAAGAGAAAGACGTGCACCGTGTAGTGTCGTGTGTGGGAGAAAAAAAAAAACAGAAAAGAAAAAGAAAAAAAAAAAAATAAAATAAAACAATAACAATTAAAGTCCAACAATAAAATTGTTCATTAAAGCAAAACGCAAATTTAAAAACAAACATTAAATAATATCACCAAAGCACATCAAAATAAAGTTCACAACTTAAAAATTATAAAATAAATCCAACGAGAAAAAATTCGATAAATTTTTAAAACAAGAACAATAATATTTAAATTAATTATAAAAAAAATCTTCCACATAAAATAAATAAATATGCTAAAAATATGGGGTATTACAGTTAGAGACTAACTTATATTGAGTGAAGCATGATGAATTTAAGTGTGAAATAACGAGAATTGTAAGGATGCATTTCTAAAAGTTAGAAACTTCTCACTGGTATACTTAGAAATATAAAATTAATGAATCAAAGTAAAATTACCATTTCCCCCTCTATTTGTGGAAAATTGACCATTTTACTCTTAAGTTAAGGATTTCACATTCTAACTCTAAAACTCACAAAAATTTACATTCATCATGTAAATTTTATCCTAAAATCCAAATATACAATTAGAAAAATTTAAAACACAACATAGCTACAAGTACCAAGCAAAGGCCGAATTACACTAATGCTAAAATCCTTGATTTTTGCTCCAATTCTTTCAACTCCAATTTTCATGCTAAAATTAAATCATGCAACATACAAAAATAATATCATATGCTTTAATATAATGTTAGGACATTAAAAAAAAAACACATCACAAAATAAAAATTTCTTTCATGCCAAAATAAGTCTTTTTACCACAAAGAACAACATTGATGTTCTTGGTCTATCATTCTTCAAATCAACTCTAAGAACTCCAAAAGTCTAAAAAATATTCTTAACATGATCATAAATCAATCCTAAGAAATAGCATGCTGGAACAAACAAATCAAAGATCACAAAGTTTACAAGACATCCACCAAAGATCACAAAGTTTACAAAGTTTGCACATTTACTCCAAAACCGAGTACTACATGATTTGGTTTTGGATCAACTACTAGATCTGAATTTTTCATGAAGTAAACCATCACGAAATAACATCATATGCTTCATATTCAAGTACTAAAATTGATCTAAGCATCAAACTCGAGATCACTTGACAGAAATTGCATACAAATACAACACAACTCGTGAGCCTCAAGTTATTCCAACCGGACCTTAGCATGCATCAAAATTCATTCCCTCAATATCAGAATCATAAATCTTCAAAATAACTTCCTAACACATAGATCAAAGTACTAAGGACAACATATGTGAATATCAGACCATAAGAGCATGCTTCCATAACAAAATATTTAAGCTTACTCACTATTTTTTCACTTCCGGTTTCTAACCTTCTCATATCATGAAAAACTTTTAGTAAAAAAGATAAATATGCAACACTTTAAATCCGACTTGCATTTTAATATGTTAATTCTAAAATGTAAAAATATCAGACCAAGATCATGCCAAGAACTTCATTAAAAAAATAAAAGAATCACACATTGTCCAGATTATCGCCCAGTATGACCTTTGCATGCTTAAACAGACTTTTAACTAATCAAACATTCATAAAACGTCACACTAAATATACCAATGGTAACTAGGCTCAAAGAGTAACAACTTATATGATGATCTTTTTGTGATAATATACTTACAAAGACTTTGCAAAATTGAAGCAAGAAAGAACATAAAAGTTGTCTATAGTCTCTCATTGAGTTCTCTCTAAGAAAGTGATTCAAAAGTGACAAAAGCCTAATGGACAAGCCATGGGCAACTCACATACTGCTGGAAGGGTTGAGAGGAGATACTAGGGTGACCATTTGGTGATGCGTTGTTAGCTAAGACCATGGGAAAAACCATGGACTATAGCACGCAGTTTGGGGTTGTCGTGAGATGGGGTGGTGGTGAGGTGGCTGATTGCCTTCCCATTAACTATTAATTGGGGCTGACAAGGTCAGTGGAAGTATACCCACAATAGTTGGGAAACTTTCTCAAGAAGCCTTGCATAGGTGGAGCTTTTAGGTGGGCTTTAGTGGGCCTAAACTGGTTTGGCATCATTTGGGATTTCAATAGGGTTTGGTTTGGGGTTTTGGTATCTGACAAATCCAAATCTAATTTTTATTAGCCCGATGAAAATACTATGGTATAAAATAATGGATAAGGGTGTAATATCATGAATTTGAATGGTTAATAACTTGTGAAAGTGATTTAATCAAGTGATAAAACACTAAACTAAAGTCGGCTTCATTTAGAGTTTGGGAAACCATTTGGAGTTTGGGAAAACCGTTTGGAGTTCCCAAAAATGAATGGTTGGATGAAATAGTGTTTGGCTTAGGTGGCATGATCACAAAACTTGATTTTCCTTAATTTCCTTCACATTTCCATTTCATGGTTCCTTTTGGTGCCAAATGTCCTAAACTATTCACCAAGTGTGGCTAAAGCTCTATAAACTGATTTAGACAATTCATATTATGATTTGAAAACGACTGCATAGAGTTCCAACATTGGTGTTACTATTCCCTCCAAAAATGATGAAAATAATTTTATACCATAAAATCCAAAATAAACCTATGAAACTAGGAGTGCAATTTGTTTCACGAATTTCAACTCCTAAGTGCATTGAATAAATCAAAACACATTTTCGAACAACTATCATTTAGAAAATGAAAAATCGTTATATTAAGCCGTAAAATCCTAAATATTCATCTCAGACTAATGGTCCAAACTGTTTCTCAGTTTCACACTCCCAAGAACCTCAAATAAATAAAATCATGTTTTTGACACCAAAATGGGTAAGAAACTGATTGTGTTGACAGATTAAAGCCTACGTGATTGCTCGATTCGTGAGACATTTATAGTATTTTCATGAAGTTCTTAAAGCCTAAAGAAATTTATCCACAAAATTTTTTTCGAACTCTTACATCCTTCCCTCCTAAAAAAAGATTTTGTCCTCAAAATCTATGCAGGTCCTACAAAAAAAACTACTATCAAACCAAAGAGAAATGTTGCTCACCAAATCTATGCATATAGTCACTAGTCGGTGCGGGTGAGTCAGGGTCTATAGTCGTGGTATGCTGAGGCATATAGTAAATCATCTCGTCATCGGAGTCGTAAATCATGTTACCAAAGCATCCGTGCTCAATATGTTGCGCAACCTCCTCATCGTTGTTGCCTGGTACATGACCTTGAACGAGTAGTCATCCTCAATGAGTAGACGGCATTGATGATCCTGATGTCTTGAACTTAGGATCGATGGCCACGGTGCGCTCCTCAGCAGCTCGGCTGAACTCAGCTTTGTCTCTTGACATCCCCACTCTGAAACTATCCCGATCCATCCACTTGGTTGGGTGAAGAGTTGGATAACGCACTTCATGAGATAAAGCCTTCGTCACATAACCAACACCATTCTTATCTATGTCCATCATGTGGGTGCGATGGTGTTCTAGACACTTCATCTCCTATCAATAGGTAGTGGTCTGCCTATCCAACTCAATAAGTCGCTTCCTATGGCATTCCTCTCTCATCTCTCTCACACGCTGTGCAGAAAGCGTCAATTTCCTAACGGTATTACATTCGTGTGCCATGGAAACTACAAAAAGATATAGTCAAAGATGTAAGATAACTCACAACACAAACTATAAATAGGTCCACAATAGATCCAAGACGAAATATATACTTTATTTGATATCCAAGCAAATGAAGTACAATGATTAACAGATGCAATGCAGTATAGTACATAAGTGAATACAAAAAATGACAGAGCTGAGGCCATGGACAAAACAAAACCGGACTAAGATCCAAACATATAAGGGCGCTTGGCTTTTATATCAACTTCTTTTTCCCAAGTTGCTTCCTGAACATTATGATTCTGCCAAAGTACTTTGACTAATGGATTCTTGCGGTTACGCAATTCCTTCTCTTTCCAATCAAGGATTTGCATCGGTCTTTCTCGTAAGTTAGGTTGGATTGCAAACGTATACTCTCGGGTATGACTGCCGGTATCTAATTTCTAAAACTCTTTTCAATGAAGACACATGGAATAAATTATGAATTCCGTGGAACTCAGTTGGCAACTCTAGACAGTACACAAGTGCTTCCACTTTTTCCAATATCTCGTAAGGTTCCACGTATCTCGGGCTTAACTTGCCCTTAACACATAATCGATTTACTCATCTCATAGGAGATACTTTCACATAAACCCAATCTCTAATTTCAAACTCTTTACTTCTTCTTCTGTTGTCGGCATAGCTCTTCTATCCACTATGTGCTGCTTTCATCCTTTCTCTAAATGTAAGGACTTAGTCTTTTATCTCTTGTAGAATTTCCAGTCTTCTCTTTGACTTTGTCCCAACGGGGATCTGCACTTCCTACCATACAAAGCTTCATAGGATGTCATCTGAATGATGGCTTGGAAGTTGTTGTTGTAAGCAAATTTTACCAAATGTAGTTGCGTCTCCCAATTTCCATGGTGTTCTAGCACACAGGCTCTAAGCATGTCTTCCAAAGTCCGAATCTTCCTTCAGTCTGTCCGTCGGTGACGATGGTAGGCACTGCTGAATTTCAAACTGGTACCCAACAAACTCTGCCAAAATCAAGGCGTGAAACGAGGGTTTCTATTTGACCCGATAGTCCTTGATACACCATGCAGTCTGACAATTTCTAACACATAAATCCTCATCAATTTCTTCAAAGAGCCAGTATTCTTGATATGTATAAAGTGGGCACTCTTCGTTAAATGATCAACTATCACCCAGATAGTATTATTCATCGACTACAGTTCTTGAAAAATTCATTACAAAACCCATCGAGATATCTTCCCACTTCCATTCTAGGATTGTCAGTGGCTGCAACGCATCTGCCGAATTCTGATGTTCTACTTTAACAAGTCTGTAGATAGAACACTTGTTTACAAATTCTGCCACATCCTTTTTCATTCCTTCCCACCAGAAATGATGCTTTAGATCCTGGTACATTTTTGTACTACTAGGATGGGCTGTATAAGGAGTGCTATGAGCTTCTCTCAATACTCTATCCTGTAACTCCTAATCGACTAGGATAACTCTAAGGTACATGTAGTACAAAGTCCTGTCTTCTTTGATACTGAAGTGCTTTGACCCTTAAGGCCTCTCGATCTTTCTAATGACCTCCATCAATTTACTTTATTCTCTTTGATGACTCTTCAGTTTTCCCAATCCAATGGAATGAATTCTTAAACTACGGTCAAAATGGTTTCTTGATTACAGTCTTCTATCAACAATTCATCATACTATTTAAAAGAGATCTCACTTCCGATGATGGAACATATAAATCTTCCTCTCTGCTCTTGCGACTCAAAGCATCAGCTACACATTGGCCTTTCCGGTTTGGTAATTTATGTCGCAATGGTAGTCACTAATCAGTTCCAACCATCTCATCTACCTTATATTAAGGTTCTTTTGCACATAAAGGTGCTTGGGCTTTTGTGGTCCGTAAAAACTTCACACTTTTCATCGTACAAGTAGTGTCTCCAAAACTTGAGAGTAAAAACCACTCCAGCTAACTCCAAGTCATAAGTAGGATAATTCTACTCATGATGCTTCTGTTAATATGAAGCATAAGCGACTACTCTTCCTTGTTGTATCAGCACACATTCTAGTCCTGCCTTGGATACGTCACCATACACCACAAAAGGCTTATGAGGCCTCGGCCATGTAAGTACCGGTGGTGTCATAAGTCATTTCTTTAACTCTAGAAAACTTGTCTCATACTTATCACTGCAAACAAATTTTGCATTCTTCTTGGTTAAGGTGGTAAGTGGTCTAGACAAATTGGAGAATCCTTCCATGAGCCTCCTGTAATAACTAGCCAATCCTAAGAAACTGTGAATCTCGTGAACACTAGTTGGTCCTACAAGTTCATTACTATTTTAATCTTGCTGGGTCCTCCACTGGAAATCACGTGACCTAAAAACTTTATTTCAAGAAGCCAGAACTCGCACTTACTAAGCTTAGCATACAACTCATGATCTCTGAGTATGGTTAGCTCCATACTTAAGTGATTTCTATGCTCGCTCTTTTAGTAAATCAGGATGTCATCAATGAATACGGCAACAAAACTATTCAGGAAAGGTCTGAATATTATGTTAATCATGTCCATGAATGCAGCTAGAGCATTGGTTAACCCAAAAGACGTCACCAAAAACTCATAGCGGTCTTACCTTATCCTAAATGCAGTTTTCAGCACATCTTGTTCCTTGACCTTCAGCTGGTGATATCCAGATTGCAAATCGATCTTCAAAAATACTGATGCTCCTTGCAATTGATTCAATGGATGGTAAATCCGAGGTAACAGATATTTGTTCTTGATCGTCACTTTTTTTAACTCCCTGTAGTTTAATACATGCATGGAACCATCCTTCTTTTTCATGAATAGCACAAGTGCTCCCCATGGTGAAAAACTTGGACGAATAAATCCCTTCTCTAATAGTTTCTCCAACTGCACCTTGACCTCCTTCAATTCTGCGAGAGCCATGCGATACGGTGCCTTGTGCGTCGGAACCGTTGTAGGTTCCAACTTTATTCCGAACTCCGTCTCTCTATCCAATAGAAATCTCCATAACTCGTCAGCGAAAACCTTAGGAAAGCCTTCAACCACAGGTATCCCACAAACTTCTTCACTTCCAACTGACTTATCAACAACCATTAGCAAAAATGCTAAGGGACCTTCTTTGATGCACCTCCTGGTCTGTAAAGCCGAAATCACTAGAGGGATGGCCTTAACTAACATTCCTACGTAATTCATCTTGTTTTCACTTAGGGGTTCAAACAAAAATTCTCTCTTTCGACAATCTTCACTTAGCATAGGGCTTAAATAGCTAGTTCATCCCCAAAATTAGATCAAACTCCATTTGATCAAACACCAATAAGTCAGCCTTCAACGTCCTACTTTCTACAACAACAGAACACTCCTTAACTACATGGGTACAAGCTATTGTATTCCCGTCAAGAATCGTTACTACAACCTTACAAGGTAACAACTCAGTTTGGAAATTACAAATCCATGCAAAGGCTGCAGACACAAAAGACTATGACGAGCTTGAATCAAATAGTGCACAAGCTGTGAACCTTAACAAGTTCACGTTTCCATCTATAGATATAAGACGATACTACTATTAATAGCAAGTCTACCATTCTAAGCCAAAGTAAAGGCACAAAGGTATTAGAAGATACTAGTGATGACACTAACTTCTTTTGCTTCTGATGTGTCACCATCAACGTCTCCCAATATTACAGTGTATTCTCGCACTAGGACTTGGGGCCTTGGTTTTGTTGTCATCATTGTAACCAGCTCCACTACTTTGTTTGGCATTGGGACGTTCTTTGATCATGTGCTCGGGGTTTTCCACATTTGAAGCATAAACCATATATGTAGTAACACTCTTTGGGATGAAGTTTGCAACAATTTGCACACTGCAGGTTGAAAGATGACGTATGTTTTCCCATTACTAACATGAATATGCATGAACGTGACGTGACTTGGAAATTGACAAGATATGAATTGAAATAATCTCAACTGTCATGCTGTAATGGACATGAACTGAACTGAATATGAAATAAACATGACGTGAACTGAAATTAAACTGAACTTGAGACTGAATTGAACTTAACATTGAACATAAACTTGAATCTTATTCCCATAATAATTTATTAACTAAACATGAACTACGAATGCTACACAGGTCTCCTTGAGCTATGTGTCCCTGTCGAAACTAAATTACATCACACGTATCTGCACCAGTTGTGAGTACATTAACAGACACATCACACCACTAGTATCTGCACCTGCACAAGTGCGTACAACATGAAATTGAACTATGGTTTGGCACCATTAGCATTGGTATCTGACTTCGCTCTAAGGACTAGTTACTTAGGCGTCATTCGAAGCCTATTGACGGTACTTTCTCAAGTTAGAAAATTTTACACCAATTTAAACTCCTCAACGTGAACAATAGAGTTCCACTAGTTATTGTCCCATCCTAGCACTTGGAAATATCAAGCCTTTTGACCATAAAGAATAAACCTTGATGTTCTTGGTCTTTCCTTCTTCAAATCAACTCCAAGAATTCCAAAACTTGAAAAACATATTTTTAGCATGATTATTAATCAATTTTAAGAAATAGCATGCTTGAAGAAACAAGCCAAAGATCACAAAACCAACAAGACATCAACCAACATAGTCGGTTTGTACATTTAATCCAAAATCGAGTACTACATGTTTTGATTGTTGATCATCCACTAGATTTGAATGTTCCATGAAGTAACCTATCAAGAAACAACATCATATACTTCATATTCAAGTCCTAAAATTGATATAAGCTTCAAACTTAAGATCACATGGCAGAAATTGCATAAAAAGACAACACAACCCATGAGCCTCAAGTTTGTGTTCCAACCGAACCTTAGCATGCATAAAATTTTCATTTCCTCAAGTTCAAAACCATAAATCTTCAAAATTACTTTCTAACACATATATCAAAGTCCTAAGGACAACATATGTGAATATCAAGACCATAGGAGCATGCTTTCATAACAAAATATTTAAGCTTACTCAAAATAAAAATTGATTTTACACATCTAGTTTCCAACTATCTCATATCATACAAAACTCTTAGTAAAAACTCTAAATATGCAACATATTTAAATCTAACTTGCATGTTAATTTGTCAACTATAAACCTTGAAAATATCAAACTAAGATATTTCCAAGAACTTCTTAAAAAAAAAAATCAAAGAATCACACATTGTCCAAATTATCATCCGATATGACCTTTGCATGCTTAAACAGACTTTTCACTAATCAAAACTTCATGTAAAATCACAAAAAATATGTAAATGAAAATTATACTTAAAGAGGAAAAACTTATATGAAATGAGTTTTGTTATAATCTACTTTAAAAGGCTTCGAACAATTCAAACAAAAAAGGCCAGAAAATTCTTTTGAAGTCTCTCATTGAGTTCTTTTTTTTTTTTTTTTTTTATGAAGAGCAGGCAGTCACATGTCCAATAGTGACCCCTCCCAAAATTTATTAAAAATACCCTCACTTATGGCGGAGGAATACCGTGGAAACAAGAAAATACCATAAACATGGCCCACAACCTAATCAAACCAATTAACAAAAAACACAACCCAACAGAAACCCAAACAAAAACAAACACGAAAACAAAACCCGAAACTAGCATCTTAACGAAGGAAAACCCAAAGAGTCCAAACGACACAACCCTCTAAGAACCCGAGGCAAATTATAAAAATTAAAAAAATCCCAATCAGAACCCGAAGCCCCTTCCTTAGCTAGCCAATCCGCCACCCTATTACCTTCACGAAAGACATGCTGAAACTGACATTGAACCGAGCAAGTTAACTCAACAATTTCCTCCCAGAAATCCTCAAGGTACCACACTCCACATCTTCCTCTTAGCCACCAAGAAATTATTACCATAGAATCCATTTCAACAATCACATTTGAAATATTCAAAGATTTGCATTTTCTCAATCCATGCAAGAGAGCTACAAGCTCCGCCTTATTATTCGAACCAAAACCAATATGAGAAGCATAAGCCTGAACCATCCCACTAGAATCATCCCGAATAACCCCACCAATGCCACAAAAATCAGGATTACCAATACTACTACCATCAGTATTCAGTTTAAACCACCCCAAAGGCGGTTTCTCCCACCTCACCACCCTACAACATGGAGCTTTCGGAATCACCGGAATAATCCGTAAGGCTTCCAATAACAAGCCATCACGACGAGATAACTTGTTCTTTTGCTTAGCCACCTGAGAAAGAGACCCTAACCACCCACAAATAGAATGAACAACAGTATTATGAGATTCCAAGATTCCTTCCATTCTAGCAAGACATCTCCTCCTCCAAAGACGCCAAGTAATAATAATGGGAATAATGCCAACAATAACACCCACCTGTGAGGAAGAGCTAGCACGTCTAAACCAAACCTCAGCATTTTGTTTCCAAGTCCTACCAAGAGGTATTCCAATAAGAGAACCAAAAAAAGACCACACTCTATGAGGAAATTCACCCTCAAAAAGCACATGATTAATATCTTCTATATGACCACGATTGCAACAATCACATTTAGATACAAGCGGGATACCAATGCGACGTAATCTATCATCCACACTCAAGGCCATAAACCATGACCTCCAAAAATGGATAAACATTTTTAAAGGTAGAGTTTTATGCCATATCCATGCATGCCAATCCATAACATCACCTCTCACACGAATACAATTCCATGCAGATTTAGTAGAGAAAGTACCTGAATCCGTTGGAGTCCAAATTAGAACATCCTTTCCATTCTTCAAGCCAGCTAAAGCAATGACAATCTCATCCACCTTATCCTGCCCTACCATCTCCTCCAATAACTCCACATCCCAAAATTCCGAAAGTCTACAATCTTTTACTTTCAAGAAAGGAAGACCCATAATATCCATCTCATTAATTAAAGGACCATTATCCCTCCAATTGTCATACCAGAAAAAAAGATCACCCTCTTTAATCTTCCATTTAGAATTGTTTAACAATAACGGAATACAATTAGCAATCATTCTCCAAAAACGAGAACCTTTATTATTACCAATAAGCGACCACGGACGGTTTCCAACATATTTGGCTTTAAAAAAATTAGCCCATAAAGAATTACCTTGAAAAAGGCTCCAAGCAAAACGCATATGCAAGGCTTTCTGAATGTCACCAAGGCTTCGTAACCCAAGACCTCCTTCTTCCACAGGCTTACAAATCTTATTCCAACCCAACCATTTTTTTTTTTCCGCCCATCAGTTTCTCCCCAAAAAAAAGAGCTCATCAATCTATGAATTTTGGCAATAGTAACTTGAGGCACCTGTAAAACAGCAAGAAGATGAATATGCATACTAGAAATAACATGTCTTAAGAGAACCAATTTTCCACCCGAAGAAAGAAGCCTCATCTTCCATCCACTAATCTTTTGCCTCACTTTATTCACCATATCTTCTAAATGAGCCTGAGTCAACCGCCCTTGAATGATTGGCACACCTAGGTATTTGAAAGGAAAAGACCCTTCCATAAAACCCGTTTGTCGTAAAATCCATTGCTTACGCCGATGTGGAATTTTAGTAGAACAATACAAAGCAGATTTTTGAACATTAATATTTTGACCCGACCACCTCTCATATTGCTTCAAAATTTGTTGAAGAACCCGCACAGCTCTTTGGCTTCCATTAGAAAAAACCATAATATCATCAGCATACATTAAATGAGAAATAATAGGCGTACCCCGGGCCTGAGAGAAAAGGCCAAACTGATTTCCTTGCACACTCCTATGAATCAAACGGGAAAGGACCTCTTGTTGAATAATAAACAAATAAGGAGATAAAGGATCACCTTGGCGAAGACCACGACCACCCGGAAAAAAACCCTTAATAGTGCCGTTCATCATGACAGAATACCAAGGGCTAGAAATACAAGAATAAATCAATGCACAAAACTGAGAGGAGAATCCAAACCTTTGCAAAACCGATATCAAAAAACCCCAATCCACCGGATCATAAGCTTTCGCCATATCCACTTTTAACAAAATATTACCCCCATGAATTCTATTATTGATAGACTGCACCAACTCCTGAGTGAGACTAATGTTCTCAAATATACTTCTTCCAGGAATAAAGGCACCTTGCTCAGAAGAAATTAGGCGAGGTAAAAAACCAGTTAATCGAGAAACAATAATCTTGGAGCAAATTTTATAAAAAACAGAACAAAGACTGATAGGACGGAACTTATCAAAACCTGTAGGAGACTCCATCTTTGGTATAAGAACCAAAAATGAAGCTGTGAAAAATTTGGGAAGATTCTTGGTCATAAAAAATTCCACAACAGCCTTCCAAACATCAACCTTCACCACCTCCCAACAATTTTTATAGAAGCCCGATCCAAACCCATCAGGACCTGGAGAGCTTTGATTAGGAATGGAAGATAACGCCTCAAACACTTCCTCTAACGTGGGTGGTCTAAGCAAAAACTCATTCTCCTCCTCAATAATAACCGGATCAATAAGATCTTCCAGATTAGATTGCTCTAAAGGAGGTTCTCCACGAAGCGAATTATGAAAAAACTCCACCGCCCCTAGGTGTATAGCCTCCGGACTCTCATAATTGACCCCATTAGAACTCATTTCAAGCACCCTCTTCCTTCTCTTATTGGCAAGACAAGCATGAAAAAATTTAGAATTACTATCCCCCTCCAACTGCCATTTAAGCTTAGCCATTTGAGCCAATCTCATCTCTTCCCGCTTTCTCCAACCAGCTAGATTTGAAACCGCTTCATTAAGAGCACTCTCCAAGTTCATCTCCCAATTAGATTGAAGCTGAATCTCAATCTCCTCCACCTGATTTTCAAGGGCCTCAATACACCCTTGTGAGTGACCAAATACTCTTTTATTCCATTCCCGAAGCATCACCTTAGTAAGTTTTAATTTCTTACTTAAACGCAAGATCGAAGAACCTTCCATTTGTAAATTCCAAGCAGCTCGAACACAATCCAGAAAATCCGGATGATCCACCCACATTTGTTGAAACCGAAATGGAGACGGCCCATAAGAAAAAGGATCTTTCTTGAACTCAATAACCATGGGAGCATGATCTGAAGTCGATCTAGACAAATAAGAGCAAATAGAATTAGGGAACAACATATTAAAAGAACTATCCATTAGAGCACGATCAAGCCGAGCCCATGAACGAGCCAAACCCGATTGCCCATTACACCAAGAGAAACTACTCCCTTTTTTAGCCATTTCCATAAGACCCCCTTGATGAATCCAATCATTAAAATCATCCATAGCCACAATCGGTCTAGGCCTTCCTCTTCTCCTTTCCGAATCATTCCGGATAATATTAAAATCCCCTACAACAACACAAGGATCTAAACCCAACTGATTAATATTGAGTTCTTCCCACAGATAGCGTCTCTCCATCCAGGAACATTTGGCATAAATCACATGAAGAAAAAATTTCTCCATACCATTCTCTATCATAACTGAAATAAATTGCATTCCCATCCTGACAACTTGCACTTTATACAAACTACTCCACAAAATCCATATTTTCCCCCCTTCCATCTCATTAGAAATAATCTTATCAAAATTTAGACTTCTAGCCAACTTACGGGCACCCTCTAAATTTTGAAAAGGTTCTAAAAGAGCAACAATTTTCGGTTTATATCTTCCCACTAACTTCTTTAATCTGATTCTAGAGGTACCAACCCCTCTAATATTCCATACCAAGATGGAATCAATCATTAATCAATGTTAGAATTTCGGGCTAGCACCCGAGAAGAGCTACGCATTTTTATAAATTTCTTTTTGTTGTACCTCTTTTTACCTTCATTCACCTCAGATTCAGTAAAATAATCTTTCACTTGTGAGAATACCTCTGGTTGCATTTCTAATTCCGGTTCCGAAACACAATTTTCATCCAACAGAATTTTTTCTGCATCTTCCTCACCAGATTTCTCTTCCACCGCTGACTTATTCTGCTCCAGACCAGCATTATCAATCCTTTCCGCATGCAACTCATGATTTGCATCCATAGAATTCACCACATAACCTATCCCCATAATCTTCCCAGCACCATTCAGATCAACAGCATCTAATACTTCTTCAGTATTCGCCTCTGTTTCCTCAGGATACAATACTTGCACCACACTGTTATTCACAGGAGTAATAGAATCAATCCTGTGTATCGATTGTTCCTCCTTCTCAGGAATCAATTGCACCATTTGATCTCCCAACTGCAAGGACACTTCCGTCTCAGGAACCAACTGCACCTGATCTATATCAACTCTCTCCGACTCCTTACTCACCCCAGCATCCTCTGTTTCCAGCTCCAGCCTCCTACTATTTTCTGCATGAACAATATTATCCACAACAACCAGCGAAGGAACATCCACATTATCAACAGATTGCTCCACCCCCTGATCATCTGCCAGAATCTTTGTCTCTGGATGAACTTTTTTAAACACTTTTCTTGCCCCAATCTTACCAACTTTCCCCGGATTACAAGTCCTTACATTATGCCCCTGCATATTACAAGAAGAGCAATATGCCGGGAGTGTTTCATAGATAACTTCCTGCCTACGACTTGAAGGAAGCCCAGGCGCTCCAATCCAGAAATGAGACAGCGGTGGTTTCGCAGCATCCACTTCAACACAGAGGCGAGCACCATCCGTTCTTGTTGCACACCGAGTCGGGTTGTCACGGCGGATGAAATTGCCAATAGGTGCCATCAATATGTTCAAGAACGCTTCTTGATAGAAATTTGGAGGAAGACCCGGCAAGGTAACCCATACCGGGACCCTAGAAGGCTCTCTAAGATAATGATTCAAAAGTGACACACACCTAAGGGACAGGCCATGGACAACTCATATATTGCTAGAGGTATTGAGAGTGGATGTGAGGGTGACCACTTGGTGATACGTTATTAGCCAAAACCATGGGCAAAACCATAGCCTATAGCCCACAATTTTCTGCTTTGGGGTTGCCGTGTGATGGGGTGGTGGTGCTGAGGTGGCTGATTGCTCGCCCATAAACCACTATTAAGGGTTGACATGGGCAGTGGAAGTACACTCATGGCACTGGGAAAAATCCCTCAAGAAGCCTTGCATATATGGGCTAAACCGATTGGGCCTCATTGGAGTTTTAATAGGGTTTGGTTTGTGGTTTCAGTTTCTAACAAGCCAAAATCTAATTTTTCTTGATTCGATGAAAACACTATAGTATAAAAGAATGAATAAGAGCATAATGACATGAATTTGAATGGTTAATAGCATGTGAATTAATCAAGTGATAAAACATTAAGCTAAAACCCGCTTCATTTAGGGTTTGGAAAACCATTTGGGGTTTCACTAGGGTTGAGACACTTTTTGGTTTGGTATAAAAACAAATGGTTGGATGGAATACTGTTTTGCTTCAGTGGGATGATTAGAAAGCTTGATTTTCCTTCTTTTCTTTTACATTTGAATCTCATGATTTCTATTGATGCCAAGTGTCCTAAAATATTTATCAAGTGTGACTAAGATCTTGCCAAGTGTCCAATGAAATCTCGTTAGACTGATTTGGACAATGCACACTCTGATTTGAAAATGACTAGACTGAGTTCTAACATTGGTGTTACTATTCACTCCAAAAATGATGAAAATAACTTTACACCATAAAATCTTAAATAATACTATGAAACTAGGAGTGCAATTCGTTTCACAAATTTTGACTCCTAAGCTCCTAAATTAAATGAAAATGCGTTTTTGAACAACTATCATTCGAAAAATAAAAATGGTTTTATTAAGCCGTAAAATTCTAAATATTCATCCAAGACTAATTGTGCAAGTTGTTTGTCATTCTCATGCTTTTAAGTACCTGAAATAATTAAAATCGAATTACTGATACCAAAATGGGTAAGAAACTGACTGTGCTGATAGATTGAAACTTACACAATTGCTCGATACGTGAGACATTTTCGATGTTTTCACAACGTTCCTAAATCCTAAAGAAATTCATCCACTAAATTTTTAGTGGGCTGTTATATATGTCTTAATCCTATATTGTTAGAGTTTGGAATAATGGTTGGCTACTCCATAATTTGTCGATTGGGTTTGTTGCATAGGACAGAGATTTGGAGTGGTTTGGATTCAGAGATGAGTTGAGATGGTTTGTGAATAGTAGAATAAAAGTTGAATTGTTTATTATATTTTGTGTGAAAATTTGATAAAGTTGTTTTGAGATTTGAAAAAGTTGAATTGTTTATTATATTTTGTGTGAGAATTTAGAAAAGTTGTAATGATGCGATGAGATGAGTTGAGATGGGATGAAACACTTCTTGTATCCAAACCGGGCTAATTAAACTTGTCTCACCAATCATGTTGTCCACAGAGGGCCTACTATAATATTTTTCAAATTTGTTTGATTGCTTTTTTTAAGGAACCCTAAATGGCACCAGCTTATAAATAATGAAGAAACTTTGTGATATTGACCTGTTGCAAAACATTTTGCAACTCTTTCATCCAAATCTTTCGTATTTATTGTTTTAGGATTAAAGTTTTCATATACTCCCAAGTTCATGAGAAACTGGATTTGTTTTCCAAAATTGATGGAAATACATTTTTTGGCAGATGTTTTTCGGTCTTAGCTCAATCTCAATCTGAATTGATTTTTTTTCCCCTTTTTTCTTGCGAAAAGCTTGATTTACCTTATATTGATAGTTTTTGTATATCATCTATAAATTTTGACCCTATCATAAGGTCATTTTGTAAGATTAGACAAGAAGCTATTAGATGGAAGGCAAAGAGGAAGATGGAAGGCCACCTAGGCCTTCTACATTTATCTCATCGACCCAGGTATGATACACATTGGTCTTTTGGATATGTCATTATGCCCGATACTTCCATTTACTTAATTTATTGTTTATTTGTGTATTATAAGGATATTATAGTCCTGAAAATACATACTACCCGTCATTTATGATGCCTCCAAATACATATCAAAATCCATATATGTACCTTTTGGATAGCCATGTAGATGCCTTTTATTTTTGTAAAAAGTTTTTCCGTATGTGCGGTTGAGTCTTTCTAACACCATGCCTAACTGCAGCATCCACCAACTATATATGCCATATCCTTTGGTCAGTAATATGGAGTCTAGGTACATGCCTTTTATTTTTTTTAAAAAAAAAATTCTTACGTACAGTTAAATCTTTCTAACACTGTATCTAATTGTAGCATCCAACAACTATGCCCTACCCTCTAGTTAGTAATCCAGAGAAGTTGAGATGATTTCAAGACACTATCCAAGTATATGCTTTTTATTTTTTAAAATTTTCTTTTGTACGTACAATTAGGCAAAAAACTATCTAGGTTGATGCCTTTTATTTTTTAAAATGTTCTTTTATACGTACAGTTGAGTCTTTCTAATTGCATCATCCACCAACTATGTCCTACCTTCCATCGAGTAATCTGGAGGAGTTGAGATGGTTGCAAGAGACTCCCTAGGTTGATGTCTTTCATTTTTGTAAAAATTTTTATGTGCAGTTCAGTCTTTCTAATACCATGCCTAATTGCAGCGTCCACTAACTATGTTCTACCCTCCAGTTAGTAATCCAGAGGAGTTGAGATGATTTTAAGAGACCCCCTAACGCGCAATTGATTCATTAACTGTGCTGAATAGTGCTGAAAGTTAAAAGGATGTTGGAGGTACATCACACATGATTGATCAAAGCTATCCTATTACTAACGATATTAGAATTTTAACTCGACAAGCTAACATCTAGTGTGTACAATATAAATGTAAATCCTGACCATACATTTGCATTTTCATAAACTTCGGAGGCAGAGGAGACTAATGAAGTATCGAAGGAAGACGAACGAGTTGAAGAGACAAACTCTAGTATGAAGTTTGCCACTGAGAAAGTGCTTCTGGCCTATTACAAATAATATGCCAAGCAATCGGGTTTTGGCGTGAAGACACTTAGGATGAAAAGATAGGCAAATATGAGTGCCAAGTATGTGACAATTGGGTGTACGCGTGGCGATAAGCACCATCCTAGCCACAGTAATGTCTCGAGGCCACGACCAATAGTCTAAACAGATTGTAAAGTGAAGTAAATGCTCACTTGGTGAAGGGGGTATGGGTGTTAACCATTGTTGAGATTGCTCACAATCATAGCCTCAGCCCACAGAAGTTCAAATTTTTTAGGGTCACAAGTGTTTAAATGAATACAATCAGATATTGCTCAATTTGAATGATAGAGCAGGTATTCAAATGAACAAGAATTTAAACACACGTGTTGTTGATGTTGGGGGTTGAGAATATTAAATTTCAAGGGAAAGATGCTCGAAATTATATTGACAAAGCCAGACACTTAAGGCTAGGTAAGGGAGGTGGTGAATCACTTTGTGACTATTTAAGAGAATGAGGGAGATGAATGATAGCTTTGTTTCCATCATGGATGTGGATGACAAGTTCAGAGTCAGAAATGTGTTCTGCGCTGATGCACAAAGTCGAGTGACATATGAGTACTTCGGACATGTTATCACCTTCGATACGATGTAATTAACAAATAGGTATGCCTTTTGCTCCCTTTATTGGTGTAAACCATCATGGGAAGTCTAAACTATTAGGGGTCGGCTTAATTTCGAGCGAGGACACAAGTACTTTTGCCTGGTTGTTCTGAGCATCGTTGAAGTGCATGAATGGTCGGGCTCCCAAAGCCATCATAACAGATCAAGATCGAGCAATAAAGAGTCCATGGTATTCCCAGGCGGTCACCATAGATATTATCTTTAGAATATCATGTGGAAACTACCAGAGAAATTGAGATTCAACTCTCAATTCACCAAAAGGTTGAAGATTTTCATTCAAAGTGCTTTATATGATTCACAAACTTGCGCGAAATTTGAGGACAAGTGGGGGCAACTACTTCAAAAGTATGACCTTTGTGATAATGCATGGTTATAAGAGTTGAACAATGAGAGGTTGTTCTGGGTATCGGTATACTTGAAGAGCGTATTTTGGACTAGTATGAGCATTACAGAGCGATTTGAAATCATGAATGCTTTTTTTGACAAGTTTGTGCATTTCGTTTGACGTTGAAGGAGTTTTTCGATCAATTTGACAATGCTTTTAGGAAGAAGGTGGAGGTCAAAGCGACAACTGATTTCAGTTCCTGCAACCAAACAATCCCATGCATATCCCGCATTGAGAAGAAGTTTCAAACATTATATACAAATGCGAAGTTTAAGGAGATCCAAAGAGAGGTGTTGGGGATGATTTTATGTAATTGCACACTTGTCAGCACACAGGATTGCATTTCCACTAATGACCCTGTAAAAAAGATCCAATACTCAGTTTCCTATAACAACGATGAATGTGACGTTAAATGCACATGCGCCTTGTTAGAGATGAGGGGGATTGTCTGTAGTTATGCATTTAAAATCTATCAAATGGAGAGCGTTAATATATTACTAGAGAAGTATGTCTTGGATTGATCGAAAAAGGACTTAAAAAGGAGATACACACTGGTCAAAAGTAGTTACAGTGACTTGTGGGACAATGCAAATGCATAGAGGTATAAGATCGTGGTTAAAAGATGTTTGGAATTAGTGAAGTGTGTATCCCCAAGTGATGACCATATCAATGCATTCCTATGGTATTTAGATGAGTTTGAGCATTAATTTAAAGGCTTAACACTTGAGTCTGGTTCAACCAAGATCAAAGATACGTCATCGCAGACAATGGTAAGAAAATATTGAGCCCCCACGTTGTCTGAGGGAAAGGGAGAGCCCCCAACAAAAGAAATGTTCTGACTATGGAGAATGCTACAACTGAGAGAAAGAAGAAATATGTAGTAAGTTTTTTATATTAGTAAATTATATATTTGACTGCATGTATATTCCTTTCTAATTTTCATTTCTATTTTTTTAATAAAATTTAAACATGCAGGAAACTATTCAATGAAGAATCACAATTGGGTGAGGCCGAAATCTCAAGTTGGTGCTAGTGTGAAAAATTTTATTGTTAGAACCCAGTGTAGTTCTATCACACAACCAACGCCATTGGGTAATGAGAATGTGTGAGCTAGTTATCTACCAAAGATGTTTGATTTGTTTAGGTCAATTATTAATAAATTACTCGGCGTAATTATTAACTATTGAGTATATTGTATTGTTTTTAGAGATGTGCTGGTAATGATCTTTTCTAATTGAATATGTGAATGCAAGCTCGTGGTGTGTCATTACATGGAGGATGAGAGGCTCTGGTTATGGTATACTTTATATCTTGGGGAGTAGCTTGTACCATTGTTGTGATTATTTGGTTTTGAGACCATGTATGGGGATGAAACTTAGACCTTCTATTGTGTAGCTTGTTGTGAATGTTTTGTGTGTTGTGGGATGAAATTTTGGAGAAGCCTTTGTAGAGATAATTGTTTGTTGTTGTATGGAGATGAAATTGTGTAGCTTGTTGGTGTATGTAAGCGAGTCTGTAAAAAAAATGAAACTATTAAGGTTTTGCTTTCTTTTCTTTGTTTTTCAGTATACCGAAACGTTTTTCCTTTTTTGTTTTTGTTTTTGTTTTGATTTGTTTTGTTTGTTTGTTTTTTTTTTCTTCTGCTTGATTCTAGTTAATTCACTATTAACAGGTGTGCAAATATGATGGAGACCGACCCTATTAGCATTTATACCTAGAATACATAAAATCCAAAGCAGCTTAACTCCAGAAGTCATCATGTATTTCAGCCTAATAAGACTAATTTAGAAGATGCCTTGCTGAAGTAACATTTTACAATCACAATATGCTGAAATTATTTCAAAGATTACAGGTACACTTCCCTACATAAAACCAAACAATTGCCATTCTCACAAATTAGAAAATTTAGCATATGTTGTCATACATATCTATAATGATATTCATAGAGAATGTAGCATTACAATCACAGTCCGAACCATCCATTTACAACTAATAGTAATACCATACATGTATAGTTTGAATCAACCAAAAACTATTATAATATATAAAGCACTGTACAAATACAATAATATACGTGCACATCTGTTCTCTATGATCCACTTTCGAAGTTGGCCCTCTTGCTTGTGAAGGTCATTCTCTCTCTATTAGTTTATCTTTTTGTGTTTGAGCTTAATACTCGTGCAGCAGTACATCATCCTCCCTCCACCGAACTACATTCTTTCTTCTCAGAATTTTCTCCCCTACCAATTGAAGTATATCTACCCATATGAAAACATTAAATATGACACATTCAAAATAAATTCCAAAAGTAATATGAAAATATGACAAATTAAAATTTGATTTACCGTGTTATACTTTGAGCAGGCATAAAATTTCCTTCTAGGATTTTTGTTAGTTTGAGAGGTTTTTAATGGTGCTTTCAAACCATATAGGAGTTAGCATTGACACAAGTACAAGAATTGGTTTCACTTTGTGATCGTGTCAATATAAGCACTCTTTATGAGTAAAACGTGCAAGGTAACACTTATGGTTTAAATCAATTTGACAATCGGTTCATTTCTTGGTTCAAAGATAGATTATTTAAAACTGGTCATTTTCATCTTGAGTTATGGATGCATGGAAACAACCCCATTGCCTCCCAAAAAATACTACATTGCTCCTTTAGATAGAGATTGAAGTTTTCAAGATTATTATAACAACTCACAAATCTCTGGTTGAAATAATGGAAGGAAAAACCATTATATCACATTAGTAGATAGAAAAGACCATATACCACTACACTTGGACATCACCAATCAACCTCAATAATTTTTTGTTTTTTTGAAAGGTAAACAGAAATCTTGTTGATAAATAATATATGGACCTAGCCCAAGTACACAGGACAACATCAATAATTAACATCAATAATTATATCTATGGCTAACAAACTTATATAATTTGCATGTCAATGGTCAATTTCTCAATGGCTGGTTACATTGTGATGTCTTTTGCTGAAAAGCATGAGAAATTGACCATTTTTTTTGTAAGTGCAAGTATCATTTCTACGACTCCACTACATTGGTAGCATATGTCCCCAAAAACGTTCACAATGTCCATTTGGCTCGATAATACTGTCAAACAGCTAATGGGCACCAAAAAAAAAAAAACCTTCAAATATTCATGCAAAAATTAATAGAAAACAACCCCCATACAAACAATTACACAGCAACAGTTCACAATCGCACCTCATCAACCAAAACTCAATGTATATATATACCAGAAAATTAGCTTAACCCTATCATTGTACTGGGGAACCATAAACCAAGGTTTGATCGGAAGCTTACAGTGACGTGGCCGTAGATCTTATCATCGTTTGGAGTTTGCAAGGGACGAGTTTACCGTAGATTAGCAAAGAGGAGCACAAGAGAGAGAAGTACAAAGGGAGAGAGAGAGAGAGAGAGAGAGAGAGAGAGAGAGGAGCACATGAGAGGAAGAAATTGGGAGGAAGTGAGGGAATCACCCTAGAATCAGAGAGAGGAGCACAAGAGAGATGAGAACAAAGGGAGAGAGAGGAGCATGAGAGGAAGTGAGTGATGCAAGGTGGAGGAAGGAAATCAAGAGGAAACCCTAGAATCGCATAGAGGAAGTGAGTTTGAGCTGAGAATCGATTTGAGTTTTCATCTGAGGTGAGAACTTGCCCAAACCGGTTCGTCACATTAGGTGTGGGGTGTTAGAAATTCAAACCGGGTGCCGAGTAGATTTATTCTAAACTAAAATAGAGATACTGTTAGAAATATTAGATCAGAATATACAGCGAAAGCGATATTACCTCACAAGAAATATCTTGGATCTAGTGCGGTTGTTCTACGGATTCTCTAGTGTCATTGTTCATCTACGATCACATCGATGGTGGAATGTGCTACGTGGTAATCCCAGAGCAACACTCACACGTTTCACAACCTAGATGCCGTGACTAAAGAGAACCATTTGAGAGAGAGAGCTTGTTTATCCAAGTGTTTTTTCTAAAGAAGGAGAGAGACTATGTAAATATCCTCTCTAGTGTAACCCTCTGGCTGGCCATTAAGGGCCAGCCATCAAGCCTCATGAAGTGGCTTAAGAGCCACTTCATAACCCCCAAGAGGAGGTGAAGGTGTGCCCACTATGGGTGCCCCTTTCTTACATCTCCCACTCACACATAGTAGGCAAGACCCCAGGTCTGCATCCCTCAATATGTTCTCAATCTTGTTCATACTGGCAAATAGGTCGTGCGACCATCGAGCACAGCTGTAAAAGAAAAATGGGAGCACTATACCAAATCTCTCATAGAGAAGACCAGCATAGCAACATCCTTAAAAGTGTCTCGTTATGCCCCAACTCATTTGGTTACATTAGACTAAGCATCCCTAATCCCTCTCGAGTCCAAATGACTCAGAGCAATGCTTAATCTCCATAAAACATGATGTACTCATAACTATATTGCAACTCCCAAGAAGCAACATAACTTGCCGGCAATGAGTACACACCATTATCGATGTGTTACCAAATAGTATTCCCTTCGCGCTCATGTCATTTAGTTTCAGTCTAGTCGCTTTCCCAGCAATGCCTCTTTAGACCGCATCATTCATGGCCATAGATAACATGCCAAAGTAGCAGACACTAAAACATCAACCTCGTGACATAGTCAAAGGTATCCTAAGGGCATAAATAAATTAAGGTCATCATTTATAACCTACAGGACTCACACGGTGAAGAAACAGGGAACCATTCACTCACCTCTACTGTAGGTCACAAAAGCACATGTACTATGAAATATATGTTACGGTGGAGTTCTCTTTCCAAAGAAAGAGCATATATCTAATCTCAATTCACTGTACAAATCTTAGTGTAGTCGCTATCTCAGCGCCTAACCCGAGTCCCTCCATTTGCTCGCTATCCAAAGCGCCAAAGAGGCTCTCGCATCTGGCTAAACCACAAGCTACATGGATTGTGGGTAACCATGGGCGGTCCTTCGACCCATTTTAGCTCCCACTAAGCGACATATCTTTTTGTGTCTTACAACTTATCCCTCTCTAGACAAGTACTGAGTGACACATTGTTTCATTTTTGCTCGTTACCTCTTTGTAGCGCCAAAGGCGATCGCTCGTGTGAGTGAGTCGATCTAAGCCTGTCAATATACATTTTTCACCATAATTCATAAATTCATGGTGAATGTGTGTGCTTACCAAAGAATGCTTCCAATCACGCCACATGATCATAGACCACATCAGTATCATGTGCATGACGAGCAATACCATGAGGTACAGAGAAATCACATGGTCAACAACAAATTATTAAACCACAATTCTCAAGTGGTGTTTAATGACCATTTCTCTCCATGCACATTCTAATGTGTAGTAACTTTCCAAATCATGCTCCTACCAAGAGACTTTGCATTTACATATAAAAGTCATTTGCATAACCATAAAATCAGTGATCATTCATCACGAATCTTATTTAGGTCAGACTCACAATATAAGCCGTAGATTCTAGTCAACAAGTCTAACTGCGATTTTTAAGAATCTACAAGGTGACCACAAATGTTATTCAATAAACTTAATTTGCGACTTCAAGGTTTTATATAAATCTTTTGCACTCAACAAAAGCATGTAAGATAACCATTATTTATTTTTCATTAAGGGTAAAGCGATAAGGGCTTTTGCCCCCAAAGACAATCATAATAGTCTAGTCGTTACTATTAACGACAATCGCATCACAAACTCAACCAAGTAAGCCATATTTACCCTCTAACAAAAAAACTTAACCTCTAACTCTCATGAGCAAACCATAATGGAAACACAAAATAGTATAGGCAAAACTAGATTCTTTAGTATTTTTCATCTCATTAATTGTCTATGGATTTTGAACAAGAGCTCTTTGAAACTGCTTACCTAAAAAACAATCTCACAAGACATGAAATCTGAGCTTCTTTTCACAAACCCATGTCCATCACCTCATAGTATGGAAAACCTCTTATTAGGCGACAATTAATTATCTACAATAACCAGTTCGCAATATCTCTTATGATAACACTTTTCTAATATTGTTAACAGAGTTCAAAGAACCCCATTTTATTCAATAGGTCGTTTATTTATTAAACGACTATGTACATTGGGTATCTTTGAATAGATGGTTTGTTTAGGCCGTATGTAAACAGCACCAGCATCATCATTCGCTTTCTGTACCAAAATAGTACTAGCAACAATCATGCGTACCATCTAATTCTCCTATGAGAATCAGCTATTTAACACCTTCAAGAAAAGTTTCAATAAATATGCGATCAATAGATATCTAAATGCTACTCAATTAGTGCCAAGAGATGAATCTATACCTCTATCAGCTCAACTTCTCCTTTGTCAATTAGATCAACAACCTCAAGTTGGATCATATAAGTGAAGCGAATCTAAGATTCTATGTTGGGATTCCTACTATGTGAATTCAATACCTTTAGCGGAGCCATATTACAAATATTCTCTTCTAGTTTCTAAATGACAAGAGAATATTGATATAAAGTTACCACGCTATTTAAGAGAATCCTTATATTCTATAACTTTTGGGAGTCACTATCACTAATGGTACACCTTAACTCAAAGCTATACTCTCACTAGTTGTTGAATTACTCCCACTATTTTCGGCGATATTATATAAAAATAATTTTGAAAATGTTAAGGTTAATGTAATGTAGAATGAAATGTGATGAAAACATTCTTTCCAAAAATAAGTGTTACAAAATCCACAATCCCCACCCTCGTCGAAAATACGAGTAATTTTCTTAACTCAACCAAAAAATGATCAAGCTTAGATCCTCTCGATTTTTAATAAAATTCACATTTGCACAAAATAGTCACTCAGCCATCTCAAAAGTGAATGAACTCAATCTAAGGACGACAAATTAGAATTAAGGCTACAACTCCATATTACATCAACCCAAGTGTAATGTAACAACTGTTTTACGCCATAATTAATTTATAACACTATTCTCAACAAGTCAATAAACTGCGAGATAATTGTTCTCATCATATAATTCATACGATTGCAATTTCAAAAAAAAAATTAATTGAAAAATATATTTTCATAAAAAAAATTTTGGATCGTATTTATATGACGAAACAACATATTTATTATCAAAGTTCTCAGTGTGCATGTATAGGAACTTTCACATAAAAAATGCTCATATTGCCTTTTCTCTTTGACTCTACTAAACCAAGGAGAAGGATCTCATTAGCGAGAAAATATTCAATTTCTCAAGCTTCATACCCACCATCCTATGCCTTCATGGCATATTTTAGTATATCATTTCCCCACCCAAGAAATAATACCACTGAATCAATGAGTGACCATCCAACTTCTTAACTTCTAGGAATTCTCACTAACACCACTACTTTCAATATGTCTTAAATCAAATTAGGTCTAGACTTCTTTAATATCGCATTAAAAGCACTAATAAAAAAACATTGCTTTTTGCAACAAATGCGGTATGCGACGTTTTAGCCGCTAACTAGCGATATATCCTTAGTTCTTGCATACTCAATATTCTTCATATTCTCCAATCCACTATAGGAGAGAAAAGATGAATTTTGCAAGAAATTATTTTAACCTAAAACATATCTTGCATCAATGCAACCACGAGCAAGATTTTTAGACTTAATTTAAGTCGTACCTAATTATTTAGACTTTTGCCACAGTTACCATGCAAACCTCCAAGGTGCTTCGTATTATTACTCTCAAAGGGTGCTTCAAAGTTTATATATCTGCAAGAACCTATTTGTTCTCGCTAGAGAGAAATAAAACTTGAGCAAGATTACCAGTGCTAGTACCACATAGAGGTGCATTGATAAAAACTTTAAAAAATGAATGTGCCAATCAAGAATTTCTTCAACACTCCTGCACACTCAAATTTTAATGTCCTTACTTGCCAAACATACTAGCAAGTAGAGAGGGTATATTCTTATTTGTGAGTTAATCTAAGTTGCTTCAAGATTATATGCTCAACCTCAAATATAGGAGCAATTAGTCTTTGTGTTACAAAAATAACACGCAACTTCTATTATTACCTACAAGATTCAAAGGCAAAATAATGGTTTAGCTCTATCTGACAGTTGATCCCATCAACTTCTATAAAAATTGTAGTGCATGCATCCTACGCGCACTTCCAATTTTACTCTAGACCTTTTAGAGGTTTCACAATAATGATAGTCTAAGACAATCCGACACTCACAATAATCTTTATTTGTTTACAACTACTGCTCATGGAGGAGATTAATGTAACGCCCCGGTCCCGCACGGGTCGGAAAGTTATTTCCTAATACTTAAACTCACATTTCAACAATATAAAAATATACTCCAAATTCTCAATATCATATAGAAAATTCGATTAAATCTAATTTCCTCAATATAACCAATTTTCCAAAATACCAAGTCATTATAACACAATAAAACTTAATAAAATCGACAATACTCATAAAAAACTTCCTATGCTTGAACCACCACACTTAAAACATCTCACCCAATGCCTCATAATCTTGATCCTCAGCTGAACCATCATAATATCTGAAAAATATTGTGGAGATAAGGGGTGAGTTATCAACAACTCAGTAAGCAGAGAGCATATACTAGCATGTAAACATAAGCATTTATAACATTTGATAAGCCGAACAAAACATTTACTTTCAGAATGCAGAAACAAAACTTGTACAAAAACATTAGAGCGAAATTTTCAGAAAAATAAACTTATTCCAAAAAAAAAAGAGAATCTGTTGGCATTTCTAAACTGAAACATTATAATCATATCATCGTTTAATATCACATCGGGACAATACCATGTTTAACCCCCGTGGTAGGGTTATAAACCACCATTATACCCGTGGCTGGGCCATATTCCATGTTTCACCCCCGTGGTAGGGTTATAAACCACCATTATACCCGTGGCTGGGTTATTTTCCATGTTTCACCCCCGTGGTAGGGTTATAAACCACCATTATACCCGTGGCTGGGCCGTATACCATGTTTCACCCCCGTGGTAGGGTTATAAACCACCATTATACCCGTGGTTGGGCCTTAACAGAAACAAAACAGATTTCATCGAAAATCTGATTACAATCATATACAGAATCAGAACTTCATGCCAAGGTTCTCAGATGACACATCATTTCAAAACAAAATACTGAAAAACTTCAGATCATTTCACATGTTCGAGATAAACATAAACAAAATATTATCATTTGTTCATAACAAAACTTCTAGATTTTTATATTCGCTCTTTTACATGGTTCAGAAATAAAGTGCACAAAACTAGCTCATGTCTATACCAGTCATGACAGAAAAACACTTTCTCTTATATAGAATTTATGCATATGCAGAATAAACATCTGAGGTTGTTTTCAGATCATCTCTTTCAAAAATAAAATAAACACATTTATTCTCAAAGTCGACCTCCTTTTATTTATTTTATGCAAAACTAGTATATGAAACCCGCTTACCTGACTTCTTCGTATTATCAACACCTTGAGCCGGAACTCTAATAGTAACACCACCTAAACAAAAAGAGCATATATCCAACATTTAATAACCAATCTAGTAGGCTGCTATTTATGGAGTAATAAATCAAAACAGTCCCTTCACAGTTCCATAACTATCTAACAATTAAACCCGAACAACTCTCTCTTCAAATCATTCGCATTTAAAACCCAAAACAGCTACCACTTTCTATTAACACCAACCAACTATAATTATTCCAAAACCAACCACAGCAACTCCAATAATTAAAACATAATCCAACCCAAACTTCACTTCCAACCTTCGAATAAAACAATTTCAGTGCACACATCAATACTCTAATCACTCAACAATTCAAAACTTGCACAAAAGTTCAATACAACTAGTTCCAAAACACCCATCATTTTACACCAAAAAGTCTCAAATAATACTTCAAAAACCAACTCACAAAACACCCAAAATTATACTCCTCAACATCCATAATTCCAACATACTCCACTGCTTCAACAATTAAAACATCAACTCAAAAAATAAATGTCAAAAATTCTTCTACTGAAAATACTAATGGTCTGCACATAGAGGAAATACTGTCTAAGTGTGATGCACGGCCAACCAAGCAGTGTGTGTGTGTGCAATAGACAAACCGAAGGGAAGGAAGGATTAGTTACCGAAAAATAAATTCAAAATCAGAGGCAACATGGCGCCCAGACTTGATGCTCACGATCTACTGCAAAGTGCCAAAATCCAAAGAAGCAACTCACGATCAGATGGTGAAGCCCGAAAAGAAAAACATAGAACAAGAGAGAATGATGGCTCACCTTCGAAGAACCAGAAAATTCGAGACCCACGGAAACAGATATGCCGACTAAGGATGAAACACCAGTTCGCGCAAGAGAGAGTCTGAGTGGTTCGAAAATGTGGTGAGGAAGGCTATTCATGTGCGGAATTGAAAATAGAAATCGTGGGGCGTGGGAAGCAGTTGCACGGGAAGGGAGAGAATCATGAAAAAACAGACCAAAGTGCAGAATGAAGGAAACAGCGGAAGAAGAAGAAAAACAGTGCACGGCAGAAAGGGAATTTAATCCCTCCCCAAAACGACGCCGTTCGTCCATCACATGCTGCTCGTGGGCTGGGCTTCGGCCTGACTTCAAAGGGGCTGGGCCTAAAGCCCGGTTATCACAATTAATGCGACGATTAAGTTGTATAAATAATCTCTAGGCTTTCTTCATGGTTATCTCAAAGTTACTAAAATATGCGCTTCTAACTACACACACATTTAAGAAATTTACTGCATTAATCTAAGTTAGAACAAAAATAATTAATACACGTCGCAAGATCGAAAATTCACTAAGCTTCCTAATCATCTCTTGCGCCTCAATGTCTAATTATTAATTTCTAACTTAATTTTTGCACAAATTTATATCGTATAGGAAATTAATTCTAAATTAATCACAATCATACTCCCACTAGGATAAGCAATCTACCGAGTTAGTCACATGAAAAAAGAATTTCTTCTTTGATTGAAGAAATCAATATAAGCCAATCACAAGCATGGACTAATCAAACTCAGGTTACTTAATCTTCTAGTTTATCACATTCTAAAAAATTGAAGACAATTCTTAAAAATAATCTAACAATACAAGTGATAAAATAAGCTCGTATAATTACATGTAATCACAATACATGTACAAAAAATAATCATCACATTTCATTTAAATAATTATTATTCACAAAAATAATAATTTGGGCAATTGATAACGTAAAATAAAATACCAAACAAATGTGACAAAAATAATATAATGGCAAGCATGTATTTAATAACCATAATCACATGCAAAAATATTTCAAAAAAAATATTTTTTATACCACAATAACATGCTGAATAAATAACTAAAATCAGCAAACTTACCACTAATAAGCTCTAGCCTAAATGGTTAAGCTTATAGTCTTTGTGTTTGAGGTATTGGATTCAAATCACCACCCAAGCATTTTGCACAAAAAAAAAAAAAACTTGTGCCACTGAATTTTGGATAGCCAATGGGTGCACCCACATGGGTGCCCAGTTGCTGTGCAAGCCTGTGCCTGCTGGGCTCACAGCCCAAATCTTTTTAATTAAAACTGATTGGTTTAGTAGAAAACAAATTTACAGGGCCGGGCCCAACTCTTGATTTTAAAAAAATGGCCCACATCCATTTTGCAGCCCACATGTATATATCAACCAAAAAAAAAAAAAATGCACTGCTCTTCTTCTTCCTCAATTGTAACCTACGATTACTATTCATCATCTTCCTCAACAGTTATAGCCTATAGTGCATGTAACGGAAGAAAACAAAATGACGTGTAACCACCGCTAGCGACTCTTTCAGCTTCATTCCGTGGGGCTCCTGCTACTCATTGATACCTGCGGCACCTGGTGCTCGCTGCACCTGGTGCGCACAGCACCTGCTTGTGTGCCCTGCACCACAGTACAGGTGCTCTGTTTAAACGCAGCAGCCCACGCCCTAAAGTGCAGCACTGTCTCGACCTGGTGCACTCAGTGCACAACAGAGCCACTGCACCTGCCTTGGCGCACTAATCTTTGCACAGCAGATATTTCTGCTCCGGCCTGTACCACAGTGCTGCACATGTGTAGCACCATGTGCAGCGCACTGCACCCAGCCGGCGCTGTGCAGAGCCTTTTGCGGCGCTGCATTGCACCTCTAAGTGTGGCGCTGGACGCTGGTGAAGGGCGGAGCCATGAGCAACGCAGCACGGTGCTGCCAATAGCTCTGGCCTCTACCACTCTGTTGTGCAAGCAGCCCTCCATGGCAAGAACTCTACCACTCCATAGCTTCGCTGCACCCCGACGGTCAATTTGTTGAAGCCGTCGCAAGCCGCGGAACCTCCTGTGCGTTGCGGTGGTAGCACCCTATTGGTGCTAGCAGCTTTGTCCGATGCGCCACCACAATGCGCACTGCTGCCTCTTACGGTGTTGTGTAGGGATCTGGAGAGCACGTGCATGGGTGCTTGTTGATTCGAGTGGGTGGTTGCAGCCATTCCACAGTGGCACTACCACCGTAACGACCAACTCGTCGACATTAATGGTTACATATCATCGTGCATAAAAAAAACATTTACGTAAATGAAATACAACATGCACGTCAAAAAAAATAAATCGGGAACAACTGATCAAGCTCTGATACCAATGTTAGAAATATTAGATCAGAATATACAGCGGAAGCGATATTACCTCGCAGGAAATATCTTGGATCTAGTGCGGTTATTCTACAGATTCTCTAGCGTCGTTGTTCATCTACGATCACATCGATGGTGAAGTGTGCTACGTGGTAATCCCAGAGCAATACTCACACGTTCCACAACCTAGATGTCGTGACTAGAGAGAACCATTTGAGAGAGAGAGCTTGTTTATCCAAGTGTTTTTTTCTAAAGAATAAGAGAGACTATGTAAATAGCCTCTCTAGTATAACCCCCTGACTAGCCATTAAGGGCCAGCCATCAAATCTCATGAAGTGGCTTAAGAGCCACTTCATAACCTCTAAGAGGAGGTGAAGGGGTGCCCACTATGAGTGCCCCTTTCTTACATATACAAAAAGAGGGATTAGGGTGCCCCATATAAACATCCCATTACAATAATTGTAGTGTACAATGGGGGTAAAATAAAAAAGAAAAGGACAATGAACCATAGGTTCGGGCCCATGTTCCTTGGCTCAACTAAGAGGGGACTGTCCAAGACTCTATTCGTTGAACCAATAAGTGAATCGATTGGTTGTGGCTTCAAACCACAATAGGTAGAAAGACGTTGCAGTTGACTGTTATTGTGTGTTGTAGGAAAACTTTACTTTTAGCGCCTCCATGTTCTTGTTTGGAGAAGGTAGGTACATAGTTCAATAACTAGAGACAGAAAGACATGATCTTCGGTGGCACCAAAAGAGCACCGATCACTGTACTGGTGCGTGGGGCCCACGTACTAGTGGGAATGAAGTTGGGTCATCCATATATTAAAGATTTGAGGCCAAGAAATCTACCAATATTGTGCATGTAGGGTTGTAGGCTTTGGAGGCATAGATTCACAGCGGCACATGACGTTCACGTGCTGGTTGGACAATAGTGGTGTTTAGTAAGGGTGTAACCAGTCCGGTCTAGTTCGATTTCGGACAAAATCTAGGATCCAATCGGTATGTATCGGTTTTGTACTTTTCAAAACCGATTACCCTCCTAAACCGGTACTCTCGGTTTAACCGGTTTCCGGTCCGGTCTGGTCCGGTTTTCCTATTTTTTTTAAATATAAAAAACATATAATAAAGTGTTACTTCTTATGATAAAATGTTTTTAATATTTTAATATATATATTATGTTTAAAGCATATGATCAATTAAATTTTCATCTTTAAGATTAAACTTTTATTTTATAAATTATAACAACATTATCTTATATATAGTTATATTAATAATATATGTTCAAATAAATTACAAATATTCATATTTAAGATTAACATTTTATGTTATAATTTATAAATTATAATATGAAATTATTTTATATATGATACATAAAATTATATATATTATATATAAAAATTTAATATATAATTATATATTATATATATATAAATATTTTGTATAATATATAAAATTATATTTTATGTTTTTTTCCAACTGGTCCGGTCCGGTCCAGGAAACTACGGAACCGAAACCAGACCGAATCTGACCGGTTTTCATAAAATAGGAACCGGTTCCAGACCGGACCAGTTTAAAACCGGACTAACCGGTCCGGTTCGGTCCGATTTTCCGATTTTTCAGTTTAAATTTATACCCCTAGTGTTTAGGAAGTACGGTGGTGCGATGCGTGTACTGATTTAGTGGTCAAAGGACGACAGATTCTATTAACAAATTATTAACAGGAAATCATAACAAATTAAAAAGTGATCTCTTTAGAATGTAAGGAAAGAAAAAATAGATTTGCAAGCTTTTATTTATGGATACATGATCAAGGGCATTACTTATGTGAAAATCTCACATCAATTAGTATAAAAAACATTAATGCTTTAATTGATTTTTTTTATAATAACTGTAATGATTAATCATGTATAGGTAGCAGATATAACTATTTGAAAAATAGAAGGCCTGCTTATGCTACTTGCAAATAACATTGGCATATGCTGCCTCTAATAACATATATATATATATATATATATATATATATCAATAAAGCTAGTCTGCCGCCCAACTATACCGCTCAGTATGACTGCTTGCATTTTTTTTATTATTTAGTGATTAAGGAAATAATTTTAAGTGTATTAATATATATATTTTTTAAATATTTAAAAATGATAAAAAAATATGAATAAAAAGTTTAGATTAAAAAAAGAAAACACTAATTTTGCACTAGCGGTCACTTACAACGGTAAGCTGCAAGTGGCACGCTAGTGCTACTTATATATATATATATATACAGAGAAGAACTCGTATCTAGTCATTTCTAGGCCTATGCAAAAAGCTCGATGGGTCGATTAACCCGTCCTACACATTGGACCCGACCTGATAAAGTTGGGTTCAAACCAAGAGTCGGTTTCGACACTATCGGATCTGATGAATGTCGGGCCATCATTTGCAACCCGTCTATTTAAGTTCTCTTTCACTTCTACACGAACCCTGTCCTCTGCATCATATCCTTCCCTGTTCATGCTTTGTTCCCCTCACGCATGACTTGGTTTTGGATCTACAGAGCAAGCCAACGAGATGGCATCGCAACCTTCCTTGAATATTATTCTCTTATTCTTCGTCATCCTTTGGTATCCGTTTTAGACAAATCCATTTCTCTGTTTTAGTTTATTCCAAATAATTTTGATCATTGTTTCATGATAAGAATAAAAACCATTAATGGAACGCTGTTTCAATAGAGAAAGCGGTGAAGACAAATGGGACATATCTAATAGCGTTGAAGTCGGTGAAGATGTTACACAATGACAAAACAAGTTGCAATGATTCGGGCCGGAGCATTTTAGGAATTTCTTCTTGCAAGGAAACTTTGTTGGCGAAGAGTTCTGAGAATTCAATGGCAAAATACGAAGCTGGCAAGGCTTGTGAGCAAAGAAACACACCTTTCGCTTACAGTTCTTCCCATCTTTGCAAGCCTCGGTTCAAACCTGGCAGGGTGCAGCCAACACTCGAACAGGTGGGTCGGGTCATTTGGGTCAGGTTGAGTCGAGTCGGTTTGGCACATTTCTGTTCACTGACCCGGGTTGGATCGGGTCCATATCCGACTTTTCCTGATCGGGTTGCAGGCCTAGTCATGTCTATGATGTTGGAAGAGAAATGATACACAACCTCCTCAGGACCCCAACCTCTACACATTATATATTTTTTTTAATTTTTAAATTTTTTAATAGTATTTTTTAAATTTATTCTTTTTAAACTAATTTAAGTCTTCTATTCATTATTCATATATTAAATATTTGATAAAATAAAATAATAATAAAAAAATGATGTGTGGAGATTGTGTGAATAGTAGAAAATTTTGTAAATTTTTTCGATGATGGAATTGCCTAAACACCACCCGAGTGCCTATGATCATGACTTAATTACCAAGTAAAACGATACTACTACTCGATCGTCCCAAAAAATAAAGAAAGAGAAAGGGAAAATTCATTTATTTAATTAATTAAAAAATAAATAAATTTACAAGAGAAGCATTAATGAATTATACCTTCAACTGATCCACTACTGGCACTGAAAATAATCTATCCATCATGATCTGCGAATTTATATATATATATATATATATATATATATATATATATCCTTTGATCTTTCAGTACTGTAGTCTCTGCCTCATATATACATCTTTATGCAGCTAGCTAGCTCCTTCCACACCCCGATTATTCTTATCTTATCAATTAAATAGGTACCCATAAAAACTTCCTGATCTGATTATTACACACATGTACAGAATGATCTTTGCTAGCTTTCCAGTAAATTCATTAACATCGCACGCCACCAATTAATTTGAATAATGGTACCAATAATTTTACGGCATTAATTTGGAGTAGTAGTACGGCCACAGGTAATCAATGAACGAAGCTTATCCCTCGTGATCAAATAATCAATCAACTGTCGTACGTACGTTTCACACTCATTCTTGTTTGAACTTTAGGTTACATAATTAATTAGCTGATGAAAACTGGCATCCTGTGTATGTGCCCCCTCGTCCTGCCAATTGCGCCCTTCATATCATAATTCTCCTCCACCTAGCATAACTAGTTGGATACCGTGTCAGATGACGTAAAAAAAATAATTTTTTTTTATTATTTATTTTAAAGGACCAAATTCTATTTATAAAAAATAATTTATAAAGTTGACTTAAAAATAAGTCAGTTACAAACGTTAATAGCTTCACAGCACCCTTCCATGGCTGACATGGTCTAGTCCAAATCTCTATCGACCTAAGTCTAATAGATAGCGCAATTCTGTCCATGACAGAGTTAACAGTAACTGTGTGAAAAAATCCCATACCCTGCGTAGCAGGGTATGGTGCACCAACCCCACCATGAGCACTACCTAAGTTTGGCCCCTCCGCCGGGAGGGGGGGGGGGGGCAACTCCATTCGGACTAAGCTCGGAAAGCACTCCATTCGGACTAAGCTCGGAAAGCACTATTTTTTAAATTTTTATTATTTTCAAAGGTAAATACATGATACAAAATAAAATACAATGGGAAAACAATGCGAAAACGGAAAAAACAGTGCTCCAAGAGGCTGTTGTGGCAGGTGTAGTACACACGTACTCTTGGAGGAAAACCGACGGTCAATCTTGGAAGTCCTGGACTCACAGTCTCCAGAAACGTCGTGAGTGTAGTCGCCTGAGGGCTTCCCGATGGCGCGTGAGGGCCATGCGCCGAACGTCTCTGAGAATATCATCTCGCGCGTGCGGGCTACTCGCCGCTCTGTTTGGCATCGCATTTGGTGGACTTGAAGATTGACGGTTGGGCTACACCTCGGAGGGCCGTATGTGGGTAGATGAACGCTAGAGGTTCCAGATATGCGATTCTCCCTTATTTGGACGGAAAAGCACAAAAAACTAAAAAACTAAAAAAACTAAACATAACACTGGACAGAAAAGGAGGGAGGGAGGGGGAAGGGAGCTGAAGCTCCCACCCCCTCTAGCCTGATCTTTAGTGAAATTTTAGAGAGAAGGGAGAGGCTTTTTTTCTAGGGAGAAGAGATCTGTGCGATTCACCTTAGCTAGATAGGATGGTCACCAATAAGATAGTTTTCAAATAATTTAGAATATATTTGAATAATTCCATTTCACAAGCAACCCACCAAAACACATAATCGAGCGATCCTATCCTCTTGGCAGGGTGAGGTTTTCTCCGCTTTGGCGGTTGTCAACGTCGGTTAGTCTCTTAGTCTCATAACTGAAGGGACTGGCAAATGGCAGAAGACGTTATGTGCCATTGGGAATCACTGAAATTAATAGAAGACGAGCATGACGAGATCACCCTCTCAGAGGAAGCAGTTCTATCATCTAACATAAAAAGGTAAACACTGTCTTCTTGCAATGATCTTAAACGATAAAACTGCAAATTGGGAAGCCTTTAAATCGACCATGGCAAAAATATGGAACATAGAAGGATGGTCACTTTCAAGGAGCTTGGTTCGAACCAATTCCTTGTGGATTTTCAACTTTATTCAAATAAACAAAAAGAGTTGCAGGGGAGACCATGGTCTTTTGACTGTCATCTGATCTGCTTGAAAGAATTTGAAGGTGTGATATCTCCCTCAAAGATGCAGTTTCACACCGAACCTTTTTGGATTCAGATACACAATCTCCCGTTAGCAAAAATGACAAAGGATATTGGAGTCCTAGTTGGTTCTTGCCTGGGGGAGGTACTTGACGTTGAGGTAGATACTGAGGGCTATGGCTGGGGAAGTTTCTTACCAAGCCCTTACCAAGAGGTTGATTTCTAAAGTTCAGTGGAAAACAATACTGGCTCTCCTTTAAATACGAAAGACTTCTCATGCTCTGCTTCACTTGTGGTAGATTCATGCAGGGGAAAGGGAGCTGCCCAAGAAAGTTACCATAATCTTAGTCTAAGGACCAATATGGCCAATGGTTAAGAGCAAGCTCTGTCTATTCAAAGGGCACTTTCCTGAAGAAGTACGATGGCGCCATGGAGCATGAGCACCATGGCTCCTCCTAGAGAAGGAATCCAGAGGAGGAGGGGGGCAACATCCCAGACCTGAGGAGCCCACATCATAGTCAGCACCTGAGGGACCCAACCTAGACAAAGTAGTAGAAATTAAGGAAGTTAATTCCACTCAAGACAATGCTTGTCTTACTAGAGAAGGACTGGTGTACCCAGGTGATGGCATTCCTATTACACTAAATGACCCTGTGATTGGCACTTTCTCTGGCATCTCCATTCAAATTAAGGACAGTTGTCCCAAGGACCGTACTAAACCTCCCCCTCAGGTCAGTCTTTGAAATTCTAGCTCTCCTCCAATTACAAGGGTTGATGCATTGATGTCTTAGGTTTTTACTTTAATCATCACTCCAAGTTAAACTAGCTGGATGGTCCTACTAATCATGTCCTCGATAATAAATAGAATTCCACTAACAAACCCATGAGAGGGAACACCTGGAAAAGAAAGGCCCGAGGGCAACTCTCTGGCCTGTCAGATGTTACAAACACTCTCAATGCTCCTCTTAGGATGACAAAGGTTAAAATGAATGCTAGGGAGGGGGTTAATAAAAGCTCTAACCAATCAAACAAGAAACAAAAGCAACAACTCCAGTCTGATTTGGCAACGCTCAGGAAGTTTTGGTGTAGGCTGCAATGCAGCCCCACTAGTCCCAATGAACTGCTTGAGCTGGAACTGTCGAAGGCTTGGGAACCCTCGAACAATTCAGGAACTTCACTTTCTGGTGAAATCAAACTAGCCCAACTTGGTTTTTCTCCTTGAAACCAAGTGTAGTCGTGGTAAAATGGAAAATATCCGACTTAAATTGGGTTATGACAACTGTTTTTGTGTGGAAAGTAAAGGAAAGAGTGGGGCTGGCACTATTGTGGAACACTGAATCAGCAATCGAGGTCCTAACCTACACCAATTGGCATATTTCTGCTATGCTAAAACTTCGCTCAAAATCTTTCAAATGGCAAATCACTGGATTTTATGGTCACCCCAACACTACTAAAAGACTTGAAAGCTGGAATTTTTTTAAGATTTTAAAACCAAATGATAGCATCCCTTGGCTTTGTTTTGGTGATTTTAATGAAATCACCCACCAAAGGGAGAATATGGGGCTTCAACTAGACCTTAAAGGCAAATGGTTCAGTTTAGGAATGCCTTACCTCTCTGTGGCATATATGACCTAGGATTCAGTGGTGACAAATTTACATGGACAAACAATTGGGTAGGGAATCAATTCTCTAAGGAGAGACTACACAGGGCTTGTGGTAGCACTACCTGGATTAACAGTTTTACCAATCACTCAGTATCTCACTTAGATTGCACTCAATCTGACCACAAATCTTTACTAGTCCAGACACACAGCCAGCCTCCTATGAATAAAGTGAACATTTTCATATTTGAATCAGCTTGGAAGACTCAGGAGGAATGTGGTAGACTTATCAAGAGTGCCTGTGAATCTTCAATCAATAACCCCAGCAACTTACAAGGGACCATGTATGGTCTCACACTTTGTCAAGAAAAACTAAAGGCCTAGAGTAGGATTAATCATAGGAACCAAGGGAGTCTCCTAATAATAAAAAAGACCAACTCAACCTCTTGTAGGAAACAAATAAAGGTCACTTCCATGAAGAGGTTAAGGCTGCCCAGCAAGAGATTAACTCCCTTATGAATGCTGAAAACCTGAAGTGGCAACAAAGAGCTAAACAGGCTTGGTTTAAGGATGGAGATCGAAACACTAAGTTTTTTCACAATTGCTCGAGCCAAAGAAAGAAGACCAACACCATCAGCAGGATATAGTCCCCTTCAGGCCAAGAAACTCAGGATCCTCAAATACTCAGTCAAGTTTTTCAAGACTTCCTCAAGGACCTTTTCTCAACCTCTCAGCAAGCTGACATAGAGGTCTGCCTGACCCCCCAATGCAATGAGTTATTATAGAGGAAATGAACTCCTCTCTATCAAGGGTCTTTACTGCTGTTGAGATAAAGGAGGCCATATTCAGTATGAACCCTCTCGGCTCTCCAGGGCCTAATGGTTTCATTGCACTTTTCTTTGAAGAATATTGGGACACAGTGGGCACTAAGGTCTCAGAGGCAACATTAGAAGTCCTCAATGGTGGTAAGTGAGATAGTAAGCTCAATGAAACTTTCATTTTCCTCATCCCAAAGAAGAATAATCCATCCTTTGTTACTGATTTTAGACCTATAAGTCTATGCAATATCATCTACAAAATCATTGCTAAAACCATGGCCAATGGACTGAAAACTATCTTACCTGCTATAATCTCCCCTACCCAGACAACATTTGTTCCAGAGAGACTCATCACGGATAATGTCATCATTGCTTTTGAATCCCTACATACTATGAAGACAAAGTTAAAGGGAAAGGATGGCTACATGACTCTAAAACTTGACATGAGCAAAGCCTACGACATAATAGAGTTGATTGTTTTGCAATCTGTCATGCAAAAAATGGGTTTTTCATCAACTTGGATAGACCTCATCATGAGATGTGTTACCCCAGTGTTCTACCCTCTTGTCATAAATGGTGAGCCACAAAACTTCTTCAGTCCCACTTGAGGCATTAGACAAGGGGATCCTCTCTCCCCCTACCTCTTCATCTTATGCACAGAAGCTCTAAGTTGTCTTCTCAACAAAGCTGAACAGACTGGCCAAATCTTAGGTTTACCAATTCGAAAACATCGCTTGCACATTAATCACCTGTTCTTTGCAAATGACTCCCTAGAATTCTATAGAGCAAACTCTATAGAGTGGAGCCAACTTTACTACCTGTTGGACATCTATGAGAGAGCCCTGGTCAAAGACTCAACAAGGAGAATACTTCCATTTTTTTCCAGTAAAAACACAAGGGAGCAAGCCAGAGAGATTGTCCTTAGCATTGCTAGAATTAGAGGTACAAACTCATATGAGAAGTACTTGGGTCTACCACCTCTAGTAGGTAGATCCAAATATCATTCCTTCTGAAGTATCCTAGATAGAGTGCAAACAAAACTGAGTAGTTGGAAGACTAAACTACTTTCACAAGTAGGTAAAGAGACTCTCATCAAATCAGTGATCCAGAGCTTCCCACATATAATATAAGGCTTTTCAAACTACCAAGATTGATGCTACATGATCTTAACAAGTTAGTCAGGTCTTTCTGGTGGGGTCAACAACTTCAATAACACAAGATCCATTGGGTAGCATGGAAACAGATGAGAAAATCTAATAAAACAGGAGGCTTGGGTCTAAGGGATTTTGAAAATTTCAATTGTGCTCTCCTTTCAAAACAGTGCTAGAGAATCATCTCCTCCCCAAACTCTCTTGTTGCCAGGGTTTTAAAAGAAAAATACTTTAAGAAATGTTCTTTCCTCAATGCAAAAAAAGGCTATAACTCCTCCTTTCTTTGGTAGAGTTTTATCTATGCAAAACCTTAGCTTGAAGATATGGGGATGGAAAATCAGTGGAGATATGGAATGACAAATGGTTACCCCAGCAGTCCACTTACAAAATCCAAAGTACAATCAGATTCCTGCCTAGTTATTCAAAGGTGGCTTTACTCATTGACCAATCCACCCATCAATGGAACCTACCACTAGTCAATGCCATTTTCTCTAGAAATGAAGCTGCCCTACTCAAAAGAATTCCTCTCAGCTCCTACTCTAACCCAGATAAGTTGATCTAGAGATGTTCCTCCTCGGGTGGATTCACTGTCAGATCTGCTTATTTCCTCAAACTAGAGATGGACAATCAAGAAAGGGGCCAAGCTTCTAAGCCCACGAAGGTAGAAGTACCCTGGACCAAACTATGGCAGGTAAAGATCCCAAATGCTATAAAAAGTTTCCTATGGAGCGCTTGTCTAGATGCCCTTCCCTTTAAAGCTAAACTTTAAAAAAAAAAAAAAAAAAGGCTATTGCTGATGATTCTTGTCCTATATGCAAGCTCCACCCTAAAACAGTTGAACATGCCCTATGGAATTGCTCATTGGCTCAGGATGTTTGGAGTGAAAGTGTGAAGATGATCCAAAAATCCAGCCTATTTGTTCAGTCTTTCAGGAGCTTGATGGAAACATTATTTGAGATCTTAGATGAGGAGGAATTGAGGGAATTTGCCATTACAGTTTGGAAGATTTGGAAAAGGAGGAATGAGGCTATTTTGAACAATATCTTCCTTCATCCTACTTCTGTTATCCAAACAGTCAAGCTTCTACTAGAAGACCTCAACTTGGTCCAACTACCAGCTAAACTACCCAATGTTTGCGGCGGCCCCTCCCTATGGGAAGCTCTTCATAGAGGCAAAATGAAGCTCAACTGGGATGTCGCCCTTGACAAAACCATTGCAAGGCAGGAGTTGGGGTCGTGATTAGAGACTAGGAAGGGAAGGTGCGAGCTACCTTGAGAATGAACCACCCGCTCTTCCCTAACCCTTCGCTAGTTGAAGCTTATGCAGCTTTCCAAGCCTCTCTGTTTTGTAAGTCACTAGGGTGGCAGGACTTGATAATGGAAGGAAATTCTCTACAAGTGGTTAACAACCTTAAAGCCATAGCAGGAATAGATACATAGGTTGGTCTACTAATTAGGGACACCAAGTCTACTCTGGATTCTTTTACGAATTGGACTGTGAGGTACACTGTGAGAGCATGTAATTCCATAGCTCATGCCTTATGTCAAGATGCTCTAAGCATCAGTGATAGTATCGTGTCTATTGATATTGTCAAGGATACATTACCAACGTAATCATCGGCTTGATCTATTGTCCTTAATCTTAGGAGATTTATTTGTACAGATCAATTCTTTCCATTTCTATTGTAATATGTCTTTATACCTTGATTTGTAATTATTCCAATTGACAATATATATAAGAGGAATACTCACCACAATTGAGGTGGTGACTTTGCTCAAACGTTCACATGGTATCCGCAGCCCGCACGGATTAACCTCCATTGATCCCCCTTGCTTCCATGGCTGCCGAAAACACCTGACCCACTCTTCTCCCCTTCAACACCATGATTCACATGGTAACCATCAAATTATCCTCCTCCAATTATCTCATATGGAAAAGTCAGCTTATTCCTCTACTTGAAAGCCAAGAACTACTCGGACATGTGGATGGAACTCTTGCACCTCCTCCACAGTTTGACCCTGTTGGCTCTCAGACGCCAAACATCAAACACTTGGCATGGAAGAATACTGACTAGCGACTCTTGAGCCTTCTGCTCTCCTCCCTCACGGAGGAAGCCATGGCCGAGGTTGTGGGCCTCTCCACCTCACGGGAAGTCTGGCTAGCCCTCGAAAATACCTTCAGTCACATATCAAAAGCTCGAGAAATTCGTCTCAAGGACGATTTACAGTTGATGAAACGAGGGACGCGTTCGGTAACCGAATACGCTCGGGCATTCAAGGCCCTTTGCGATCAACTACATGCCATCGGAAGACCTGTCGACGGCACTGATAAAGTTCACTGGTTTCTCTGTGGACTGGGTTCGGAGTTCACCAGCTTTTCCACCACCTAAATGGCTCAAACTCCCCTGCCTTCCTTCACTGATCTCGTCTCCAAAGTTGAAAGTTCGAACTTTTCCAGAAGTCCCTTGAATCTTTTGGTTCTTCACCTGCCGCTTTCAACGCCACAAATCGCGACCATCATCGCTCCAATTCCAGACATCCTGCTCGCCATCAACAAGGCCGAGGATCCTCTTCAAATCATGGAAATGGCCGTTCTCACCACGGGCCTGGAAGTCGTCCACCGTGCTGCCAAATCTGTCGACAGGAAGGGCATTATGCTGACAAGTGCAACCAGAGGTATGCACAGGGAGGAGATGTTGTTGGCAACACATCCAATCTCGCTGAGGCCTTTAACGCCTCATGTTCTCTTCACGGGAAGGAGCCCAGTGATTGGTACCTGGACACAGGGGCTTCGGCCCATTTGACACCGGACCTCTCCCACTTGGATCACACAAGTAATTATACGGGTAAGGATCGTGTAATTATTGGGAATGGTGCTTCCCTACCCATGACCCATACTGGTACACTCTCTCCTACCCCAACACTTAATTTATTGGATGTCCTAGTTGTTCCTCGTCTAACCAAAAATCTCATGTCAATTAGTAAATTAACATATGATTTTTCTCTCTCTATTACGTTTACTAATAACCTTTTCTCTACCCAGAATCTTCAAACGGGAAGGGTGGTGGCAACCGGTAAACGAGATAGTGGCTTATATGTGCTGGAGCGCGGAAATTCCGCTTTTATTTCTGTTCTTAAAAATAAGGCTCTTCATGCCTCATATGACTTATGGCATGCTCGTCTAGGACATGTGAGCCATTCTGTTATTTCTTTTTTAAATAAAAATGGTCATCTCTATCTTACCTCATTATTGCCTTCCCTATCATTATGTTGCACATGTCAAATTGCAAAAAATCATCGCTTGCCTTACTCTCGTAATGAACGTCGTTCGTCTCATGCGTTGGATCTTATTCATTGTGATATTTGGGGTCCTTCCCCAATCAAGTCAAATTTGAGATTTATTTATTATGTGTTATTCATTGATGATTATTCCTGTTTCACTTGGCTTTATCCTTTGAAATTAAAATCTGAATTTTATGACGTTTTTATTCATTTTCAAAAATTTGTGGAGAATCAACATTCCACCCGTATCAAAAATTTTCAAAGTGATGGTGGTGCTGAGTTTACAAGCAATCACTTCAAAGTGCACCTTAGAACTTCGGGTATTCACCATCAACTCTCTTGCCCATATACACCCGCCCAAAATGGCCGCGTTGAACGAAAACATCGACATGTGACCGAAACAGGACTGGCACTCCTTTTCCATTCCCATCTTTCTCCTCGTTTTTTGGTTGACGCCTTCAGCACTGTAGCATACATCATCAACCGTTTGCCCACACCGCTTCTTGGAGGTATGTCTCCCTTTGAGCTTCTCTATGGTTCCTCACCAAATTATGAGAATTTTCATCCTTTTGGTTGTCGTGTTTATCCTTGTTTACGTGATTATATGTCTCACAAACTTTCTTCTCGCAGCATCCCTTGCGTCTTTCTAGGATACAACCCTTCCCATAAAGGATTTCGCTGCCTTTATCCCACTACCTCTAAGCTTGATATCACCCGCCATGCCCAATTTGATAAAAACCACTTTCCCTCCAGAGATAGCTCTCAGGCTCAGCCCCCTTCCTCTCTTCATTTCTCGAATTTCCTTGAACCAAGCATGCCAAATACCGACCCACCTCCACTATCTCCTTTGCACCATTCTCCTCATATTACTCCATCCAGGTCTAACCCGTGTGTTATTTGTGCTGACCTAGTGGACGAGTCCTTGCAGGTTACTGACTCTCTTGCAGACCCCTCTTCACCGCCTCAAGAGCCTCACCCATCTCATATTGATTCTGATATTACTCCTGCTCCGGCTCCTCCGTTGGGTTCTCATCCTATGCCCACACGAGCTAAAGCTGGCATTTTCAAGACTAGTCATCTGGCGAACCTCAGTGTTTTGGGATCCTCTGGACTTCTCTCTGCTCTTCTTGCCTCTACTGAGCCTAAAGGATTCAAGTCTGCTGCTATGAATCCTGCATGGCTTGCGGCTATGGATGAAGAAGTTCAAGCTTTGCAAAATAATCGCACCTGGGTTCTGGTCCCTCGACATGCCAACACCAATATTTTCTGTTCCAAATGGGTGTTTCGGACCAAATACCTGCCTGATGGATCCATTGAGCACCTCAAGGCTCATCTTGTGGCCAAAGGCTATACTCAGGTACCTGGTCTTGATTACACTGACACTTTCAGTCCTGTTATTAAGGCTACTACTGTTCGTGTTGTGCTCTCTCTTGCTGTCACAAACAGGTGGCCCCTCCGCCAACTTGATGTGAAAAATGCATTTCTCAATGGCACTCTCACTGAAAATGTCTATATAGAACAGCCCATGGGAACATTGATCCTCGATATCCGAATCATGTCTGTCAATTGAAGAAAACTCTCTATGGCCTCAAACAAGCACCTTGTGCCTGGTTTCAGTGTTTCAGTTCCTTTCTTCTCACTCTTGAGTTTTCCTGTAGCCGTGCAGATACTTCTCTCTTTATTTTTCATCAGCAGTCTGATACTATCTATCTGCTTCTGTATGTTGATGATATTATCATTACTGGCAACAACTCTTCTCTTCTTGACAGCTTCGCTCACAAGCTCAATTCTGAGTTTGCCACCAAGGACTTGGGGTTTCTCAGCTACTTTCTTGGTCTGGAAGCTACTTACACTACTGATGGTCTCTTCATCAGTCAGCTGAAATATGCCCGGGATATTCTGACTCGAGCACAGTTACTTGATAACAAGCCTATTCCCACTCCTATGGTCATCTCTCAGCATCTGACTGGTGATGATCCTGCCTTTTCGGATCCCACTCTCTACAAATCTCTAGTCGGTGCCCTTCAGTACTTAACCATCACTCGCCCTGACATTGCTCATGCTGTTAACTCTGTCAGTCAGGTTTTGCATGCCCCTACTACAGATCACTTTCTTGTTGTCAAGAGCATCTTACGTTATGTCAAGGGCACACTTCACTTTGATCTTACTTTTCGCCCTTCTGCTGCCTCTGGTGCCCTTGTTGCTTACTCTGATGCTGACTGGGCTAGTTGTCCCGACACTCACCTTTCCACCTCTGGCTACTCTATTTATCTTGGTGATAATCTGGTTTCTTGGAGTGCTAAGAAGCAACCCACTGTTTTCCGTTCTAGCTGTGAGTCTGAGTATCGCGCTCTTGCAACCACTGCCGCTGAACTTCTTTGGCTCACCCATCTACATCATGATCTCAAGGTTCCCATTTCACCGACATATATTCTCTTATGTGACAACAAAAATGCGATCTTCTTAAGCTCCAATCCCGTTTCTCATAAACAGGCAAAACATGTTGAATTAGATTATCATTTTCTTCGAGAATTTGTTGTTGCTGGCAAACTTCGCACTCAATATGTGCCCTCTCATCTACAGGTTGACGGCCTCTTCACCAAAAGTGTTTATCGCCCTCTCTTCAAATTCTTTCGTACCAAGCTTCATGTCCGTTCAAATCCGACGCTCAGCTTGCGGCGGGGTGTCAAGGATACGTTACCAACGTAATCCTCGGCTTGATCTATTGTCCTTAATCTTACGAGATTTATTTGTACAGATCAATTCTTTCCATTTCTATTGTAATATGTCTTTATACCTTGATTTGTAATTATTCCAATTGACAATATATATAGAAGGAATACTCACCACAATTGAGGTGGTGACTTTGCTCAAACGTTCACAGATACCATTCCTCTTTGTATCCAAACATTGCTTTAAGTTATGTGACAATACAATGCAATCTACTCTTTCAAAAAAACAAAAAACAAAAAACAAAAACAAAACACATATCCCATGCATTAAATTTTGTTTGAAGAGGAATGCTATACATTATTTAATATTCACTCTCACACTTCATATCTATAACTTTTTTATAGGATGTGAGTATATTTTTCATAAGGTGTAGAGTGTATAGTAATAAATAGTAACTAATGAGAAGAATTTTCTTGTTTGAAATATCACATAAAGTGACTTTTTCATGTATGTATATCTCGAATGCAAATTACTTTAAAAATTATTTGTATAATTTTAATACAAGTAATTTTGGAAATTTCTTTTTAAAAAAATAAACAAAAAGTGAGGCGTCATATTAAACTATAGAAAAATGTTACTTTATCCATTCAATTTGTCTCGTCATTTTGACATTTCATGTATTTTTAATTTTTTTATTTAATAGTTAAAAAAATGACTATCAGTATATTATTTTTTTATATTTTTTAAAAATATTAAAAAAATATAAAAAAAAATGTCAATATAGTGTAGCAGTCAGCAGTATAGTAGCACCGCTCCTAAAGTATATCCAGCTCTACTCACGCTCGAATTATTGTCTCTTTCCTAGGCCCCGGCCGTTTGCTGGCCGCTGGGTACGTTACGTCAAGCATTTGAAATTATAAAAAAGTGTGAAAATAAACTAAACGTCTCTCTCTCTCTCTCTCTCATAAATTTTTCTTATGCGATATCATTGGGCATGGAATCATTCACGAACGTGCATCATACCGTTTCAAACTTCAAACTAAGCTTTATGAAACACACCCCAAAAGAAACGAAAGATAGAAAAAGGAGTAGGGGACAAGACTTTTATATACTTTGTCCGGATCGAGTGTAATACAAATTTAAAATAGTATAAAGTCATTCATGCCTAGCTCTTGATAATTTGGATTAATGGATATAAATATATAAGGACAAATGCATTAATTAATATCTTTAATAATACAGATGAGATAAAATAAGATGAGACGAAATAAGATAAAAAATTAAAAATTAAAAAAAAAATATTATTTTTATTTTAAAATTTAAAAAGATTGAATTATTTATTATTTTATATAAAATTTTTAAAAAAATATAATAATTATATAAAATGAGATAAAATAGTTTAATTCGTGTAACAATCAAATCCTATCGTAAATATCTCACGGGCATAAAGTAAGAGGTAGATAGAGTGTGTATTAATTAGAGAAATTAACCTTTAGCTAGCAATGTATCCACTTGTTTATATAACACGGGTCAAAATTCTTCTACGCTTATCTATCCTCACCTCTCTCTCTCTCTCTCAGACAGACAACTCACTGAGTTCAGCGGTGGTAGTATTAGACAATTAGTAGTAGTAAGTGGGAGTTCTCTGATCTCTCACATACTCTTTATGTCTGTTTGTTGCAGCTAGCTATCAATTATCAATTATCTTGAACTCCAAATTTAATGGCCCTTCTCTGGCACTTGCTCGTTCTCTCATACTTTCTAGTCTCCTCGACTTTGGTGCCCGGCACCTTGGCCGCCGGGAAAGCATTTCAAGACGGCGAAGAAGCGCGCCGAGAGGCTGACAGAGTCACCAACTTGCCTGGACAGCCAGAGGTGAAGTTCAGACACTACGCCGGCTACGTCAAACTTCGTCCACAAGATCAAAAGGCACTCTTCTACTGGTTCTTCGAAGCTCAAGAAGCACCTTCTCAGAAACCACTCGTCCTTTGGCTCAATGGAGGTTCTAATTTCATCACCTTCTAGTCTCTTGCATCTCTTTTCTGTATTCATTTCTTCCTCAGATTTAGAATATTTTGGCAACAAATTTTCCACAAGCCAATAAGAATTAAAACAGCATAAAAAAATAAGTAAAAAGAAAATATACATATTACACAAGAAGGATATATATGTAAAGCTACAAGTAATTAGGAGTGGGTTACTTGACAAATTAGAACAGACTACAGAGCCAGTCTCTCCTTTTTTTCCTTTTTTTTTCTCAAACAGTAAAAAAGAGAAAATTCCTGCCCATTATGTCCGTTAATCTAGGTCAAGTCAAAAAAAAAACAAGAAAAAAATGGTCGTGGGATCCACTGCTATTATTATAATTTATACTTGTGAGTCTGTGACAATAACGGCTATCCATTGTTTTCTTTTCCTTTGATAAAGATTTTTTAATAATGTCATTAGTGGAAATGACGGGGGCTTAACTTTAATTTCAATTTTTAATACCACCTCTATTTTGATAATCATTTATTTCAAAATTTTGTACTAATAAAAGACATAAATTTTATAATGAGATGAGATGAGATGAGTTGAATAAAATATTGTTAAAATATTATTTTTTTAATATTATTATTGTTTTAAAATTTAAAAAAATTAAATTATTTATTATATTTTGTGTATAAATTTAATAAAATTATAATAATGAAATGAGATAAGATATTTTATGTATATAAATGAGCCCTTAATCATTTGTGAGTATCAAGAAAGTCTTGAGTAGTTAGGTACATCATTAAAATCATGTTCCTTAATTTCTTGTTCTCTTATATATATATATATATATATATATATATATGTCACTCTACCATTATCCGAAGTGATGACAAAAATGGTATTTTCAAAGTCTGAGTAATACTGCATATGCATGGCTTTGTTGTATTTATTTATTTGGCTGTAATTAGTGATAGAGAAAGTACTACTACACATCTAACTCATTGATAGTTTTAATTTTCTAATTATATATCATCGTAATCCAAATGATCTCAGCAAAAGATTTGTATATATATATTTGAGTAGGACCTGGCTGCTCTTCAATAGCATATGGAGCTGCACAAGAACTCGGCCCTTTTCTTGTCGGAAACAATGGAACCCAACTCCATCTTAACAAATTTTCCTGGAATAAAGGTATATTATTTTCCTTTCTTTTGGCTGCTGCTAAGAGAGAGATCAGAGAGAGAGAGAGCGAGAGAGAGAAAAAAGAAAGGGGGCTCTGACCTCTGTAGTTCCTCTAATTATTATGAATCTTTCATTTCATATATAAAATTCTATCTGGTCTATAATTAATTTGGTTTTGGGTATAATCAGTTGCAAATATGTTGTTCTTGGAGGCACCTGTTGGTGTAGGCTTTTCCTATACCAACAAATCCAAAGACTTGTATATGCTTGGCGATCGAGTTACAGCTGTGGACTCTCATGCTTTCTTGATTGGATGGTTTAAAAGGTTTCCAAGCTTCAAGTCCCATGACTTCTATCTCGCTGGAGAGAGCTATGCTGGTATATATTCTTTTCCCTGCAAAGAAAGATCAGGAAACAAAAAAAAAAAAAAAAATACTCTCTGTTGGCTGTCTATTCCTTCATAAAAATTTGTCTCTTCCCACATTTCTCTGCTCGTACGTACATCAGAATGTTTACCTCTCTCTCTCTCTCTCTCTCAGGTCATTATGTTCCTCAACTTGCGAAGCTCATTTATGAAAGAAACAGAGGAGCCAGCAAGAACTTGTACGTAAATCTCAAAGGTTTCATGGTAAGGCCTACCCCATCTAGTCATTCATTCCGGAGGTGGCTAATAATTAATATTTACAAGTCTCTGTAACGCAGTACTATTTAACTTAAAATACTAAATTATTATAAGAACCATCAAGTGGAAATTAACTTTGCAGGAATTGAAAATATTATGACAATTTTGTGATTTCTAAGATTAATGGTGTTAATTGAACTCAGATTGGAAATGCTGCGATCAATGATCCGACAGATGTCAGTGGCATGTTTGAATATGCATGGAGTCATGCCATCATCTCTGACCAACTCTACAATAATATACTGAAGGAGTGCAATTTAGGACAATCAGAAAACCAAACAAGGAATTGTGGAGACTCTATCAAGGGGTTCATAGAAGAATACTCTGAAATTGATATTTACAACATTTACACACCCGTTTGCCTAGCTAATTCCCAACGTGGAATTAGCTCCTCCAAGTTCGGTGTTGCGCCTCCAGCTAGTCTCTTATCAAAGCATGTAAGTGATCTTGTTCATGTAATTTACACTATCTTCGTATGTCTCTTAGAGAGAGAGAGAGAGAGAGAGAGAGGTGGGTGGACATCTGTAGGAAATGTGAATTGATGGCACAGAGCATGCAGTAGGAAATGTACCATGCTATATTGAATGAAGAGAAGTAGTAGTAAATTGCAATAACAAGTCTGTACGTCCCTACCTATAATTGTAGTTAGAGGGAGATTTTGATCTTTTTGTTATTGTTTTTGATCTTAACTCCAGAAATTCTGGCATAAGCTACCTTCAGGCTACGATCCATGCACGGAGCATTATGTTGAGAAATATTTCAACAGAGTGGATGTTCAGAGGGCCCTACACGCCAATGTCACTAAGCTGTCGTATCCTTACACTACATGCAGGTAAATCTCTCTCTCTCTCTGTGATCTCTCTCTCAAAACTTAATTGTAATTTGTAATTGATGATATGGTTTTTTAATATCAAGATTTTGTCGTCCAGTTCGGGTTAAATTCTCCTTCTTCTCTGAATTTTAAATATCTCAAATAGAAGAGATAAAAAGTACACTACTCATGAAGTAGGTTCCATTATTTATTACTTATTTAATTCTATATGAAATATTTATACACGCAACAATAATACATAAATGTTGAAGGCTACCCTTCTGTATACGTACCTATCTCTCTTGTACTGATGTGATGCTAATTTTGATGAGATTTTTTCATACGATTCGGCCAGCAAGTATGAAATGACATGTCCTCGGGCATAAATGTAAATGTAGCTAATAATTTCATTTTTTCTGTTGGGTTCTTCGAAATCGAAATACCAGCAAAAAAAAATAATTCCACTAACTTTCAAGTAATATTCACTCATTGCACGCATGTGTCAGATGATCCTCGAACTAGAGCTTTCTTTCTGCAGCCTCCCTGCCATAACATAATTAATGAGATGCTGCAGTACTGAGATTCTCGACATTTTCAGCACATGACTTTACCTTCCACCTCCGATCATTGCAGGCTGCAGCTAGCCCTGCTGTTATTTTTCTCTCACTTTTGCCTAATTTCTGTCGGTAGAAATCATGTCATAAGGAGATGTTTAGAACCATGCATATATGCTCGTTATGTGGAGGAGATCATTATAAGCATGTTATGTACTATATTCAATCCTCTAGCTGATTGATCTATATATATATATATATATATATATATATGTGTGTGTGTGTGTTCTCCTACCTGCATATTTATTTCTGGGCAACCTTGCTTATCTACTGGATTAGTACGTACAAAATTGCTTTTACTAATTAATTAGCTACATTCTCATCTCGTTGCATGGATCGAAGACTCGGAAGTTTGGATCATAAATGAGCTTATACATATACATATACATACATATATATATAATGTACATATATGGTAATTGAGTGATGAACACTTTGTTGATCAATTCATGAGTAAGATCATCATGTTCATGAGATTTCTAACTTGGGGTTAGTGGTGGATCATGCAGTGGTGTTATTCAGGGATGGAATGACTCACCCGACACAGTGCTGCCAATCATTCGGAAGCTCTTAAATGCTGGACTGCGCATTTGGATCTACAGGTGCAGTAGTACCCTTCGAAATCTCTCGATCTTTCTTCCAATAATGTTTATTAATATTTATTAATTATTTTTCAAAATCTCCATTTTAATAAATATTTTATGGCTCAAAAGTAAAATGAAAAGCATGACCAATTAATAATTTATAACATGAATTAATAATATATATTAATAGCATATATATATATGCTGCATGCAGCGGTGATACGGATGGGAGAGTGCCAGTGACATCAACAAGGAAAAGCATAAACAAGATGGGGTTAAAAACAAAGGAAGAATGGAGGGCATGGTTTCACAAAAGTCAAGTGGCCGGCTGGGTGCAGACCTACGAAGGCGGCCTTCATTTAGCAACCGTTAGAGGCGCTGGCCATCAGGTCCCAGTCTTTGCCCCTCAACAATCCCTTTCTCTCTTCACCCATTTCCTCTCTTCTAAAACCTTGCCGGCTTCTCGATTTTAATCAAATAAATATTAATTAGCTGCTGCCTGCCTGCCCGCATGCAGTCCTTTATTAGCAAGTACTAGACATTATTGTCAATACATACACTATAAAATATTTCAGGGAGTTTATTAATTAAATGAAATGTACGGAAATTAAATATGTTGGAATTGTATTAATTATTCTTACTTTTTTTTAATAAAATTAATTTGGAGGACTTAATTAGGTACACTTCTATCAGACTGCTGCATATTAATTTATTCTTGGATATCGTTCTACGTATATAATTAGTTAAAAACAATTCTATATATAATTATTTTTACATATTTTTTATACATTCTATTAATATAATTAATTGAATTATTTTTTTAATATAAAATAATTATTTTAATCAATCACATTAATAAAATGCGTAAAAAATATCTAAAATTAACTGTATATAGCAGCAGTCATAATTAGTGTTAATTATTGCCCTCTTTCTCTCTTTGGATTAAATATATAATCTCTGTTCTGGATTTTAATATAGGTACGTAGGACCTTGATCTTCACCTTATATATGATGCTTTAGATCAATATTATATCCATCAAATTTTAGAAACAAAAAGATTTTTCCCTTTATGCTTAGTTAAGATCATGAATTCATCACTCGAAATAGCTAGGGAATAAAAAAAAACACAACAAAAGATTCAACAAAATTAAGTACGGTTGTCTCCAAGTAAAATTAATTAAAGTTACAATATTGTCCCTAATGGAGAGAAGAAAATTAAAAAAAATGCCAAATTAAAATGTTCATGAAGCTTGGAAAGAAAAAAATTCAGCTTAGAGGGAAAAAAAAAAAAAGTTCCAAATATAACTAAAAACATATGTTTGAATAGGTAGATGACCACGGTTGACCGATTTTTATTTTTGTTTTTTAATTTTTTTTAGTGATTAAGTAAGTGAATATTATTGAGTTTATGTATTTTTTGTATAAAAAAATATTTAAAGATGTTAAAAATAGAATAAAACAAAAACAAAAACAAAAATTCTGAAATTTGGATTATGGGTAGAGACTAGGCCTGTGCAAAAACACAATAACCCTGACCCACTTGACAAAATCGATCTGATCAATCAGCATAAAATCGGATTAAAATTAGATGCGGGTTGGATGATGTCCAACCCGCTTTTAAGCGAACAAAACCGATCAAACCGCAACCCCCCTCTCTTCTTTCTATCCAACACAAACCCTAGCCCCTCTCTCTCTCTCTCTCTCTCTCTATCCAACACAAACCCTAGCATCGGTCTCTCTCTCTCTCTCTCTATGCAACAAAAAGATGCTACGGACAAAACCCCTCTCTGCGAACTGTAGTTTGCCTAATAAGAGATGAGAGTCTCGAAACAGTTCAGCACATCCAAGTCCTATGCAAATCGCGGTGACCTCCGCTACTGCAGCTGCTTCTCCTTCTTAACATACGTCGGTGATGGTGGCTGTTTCTTGTTCACATCGATGTTGGCGGTGGTGGTATCGCTGCGACCCTTGGCGATGGAAGGGAAGGAAGCCCTCACCTTTTGGCCCAACAACTCTGCACACATGGCATCGAAGGAAGTGAAGATCATGGAATTCATGATTGACCTTTGTCTTATCTCTTTACAAAATATTTCTTGTTTATAGAAAGCGCTGAAATGGTTTTTCCTCTCTCTCTCTATTTGTTTCCCAAGAATTTTTTTTTTCGGTTTTTCTTTAACTTTTCTCATGTCAGTAAAGTAAGAAGAAGACGTTGAAATTCTGCAAACTGCACTTTTCATTTTTTGTTTTTTGGGATATTGATCTGAGATTGATAATTTGATATTGTGATCAAATCATACAGATGATAGAAAGATTTTGAACATCAATGCGGAAGTGAAGAATGCAGATTTTTTTTTTTTTTGGCCCTCTATGGTGAATGTCGAGTCATACGGGTTTGACCCGATCTCTGTTTGTTCGGGTCGAGTTGGGTCGATTTGGAACCTTGGATGGGAACACTCGGGTCGGATTGGGCACAAATCCAATTGTTTCAGGTTGAGTTGCAGCCTAGTAGAGACATCGTCTATCACCCATTTTACCCTATATCAATGCAATAAAGGACATAAGTACTCAGCAGCGTCCTATATATTGAAGTTATTGCTTATGACACGTACAAAAATATCACGGCCTTTATATAACTATTTATATTTAGCTTTTTATGTACTCCTGCAACTTGCATGTATAGCCCTCTGTTGGTGCTACCAATGGAAGTTAATTTAGAGGACACTGCTAATACTCGAGACTCCAAACCGATGCTTCAAGCCTCCCTTTTCTTCCAAATATTTTTTTAATATTTTACATAAATTTAATAATATTCATTTCCTTAATTATTAAATTTTTTTCTTTTTTTTTTAAAAAAAGAAAAAAAATGGTTACAAATCATCTGTCCAATTCAAAAAAGATATCATTTTCCTTAGGTATACATTAATTGAGTGGTGTTATGTCTACCAAGGATTCTATCGAGACCTTCTACCTATTAGCGTAAATTTTAAATTTTAAATTTTTTATTTTTTTAAAACATTTTTCTAAATCTCTTTAAATATTTTTAAAAATTAAAAGAAATTCACAAATTTATTAAAAAATATTTTCTTAATTATTAAGTAAAAAAATTAAAAAAATAAATAAAAATCAATTCGGTATAAAAATTAGAGTTTTACATGTATATTAATTACAACGTAGATTATATAATTTGTGCCTGCAATATCTAATATTCGATATTTGCAGGCTTTTAACACTTTTGCCTGAGGGATATGCAGGCTTTTAACATGAGCAGCTACTGCTAGCGGTAGATCATATAATTATGAATATGCTCTGAACAAACAAACACAAAAAAGCAAGATTAGAGATTAAAAAAAAAAAAACACAAAAAACACAAAAAAGTAAGCTGTGATCTGCTATATATATTAATATGTACTAGAATGTACTCATATGGGTTTGAATTATTGTCGTACTGTTACGACTTTCTTTTTCTTTAATTCATTTTACATAATAGAAAAGCTAAGCTGGAAACTTGTGTTTTATTTTATGGGTAAACATAAATAAAATTGAAAAAATATTTTAATCATTTTCAAAAATAAATTCATAGACTTAATATTAGGCCTGTACAAAAAAGGGTCTTGGCCAAATCAGCCCAAGAGAGCCGCATTTTTCAATCCCAACAAATACGGATTCATCGAGTCAAAAGTTATTATGGGTTTTATATCAACAACCCATCGAATTAGTTGAAACTGAAAGAAAAACTCTATCAAAAATGAAAACATCTCAAACTCGAAAACGAAGACTCGCTGTTCGCCATCACCATATTCTATCATTGCAGAGGTGCGTTCTCTCTCTCTCTCTCTCTCTCTCTCTCTCTCTCTCTCTCTCTCTCTCTCTCTCTCTCGGGGTAAGATTTAGGTTTTTTGCTCTTAGGTAGGCCCGTGGGTCGAAGAGGGAGTGGTGGGGTTGGGGATGTGTTTAGGACTTTGGGTCTGTTGCGGGATGAAGGGAGAGAACGTGGTGGGTGTTTTGGTTGGTCTCTCCAAAAACAATTACTCGGCCTTCTTTGTTTGGGACGAGCTCGTTAGGGTTTACAAAGAATTTATGTTTTCATCCATTGTTTTCGATATGATCTTGAAGGATTTACAGGGTCAGATGTTGCACTTCAGGGCCATTTTAGATGGAAAAATTTTCCTTTCACTACAACCATCAATGCAACAAATTTCTCACTGCCAATGCAACCATTTCCTCGGGCTAGCGTGGTTGCTTTAGCCTACTCAACGGTAAAGTAAAATAAAGCTGACCAATGTTGGAATAGAAGACTCGAGTTAAAACTATGGAGGTCGAATGGTGGAACCCTAGATCTGGGAACAGAAGACTCAAAATTGAAGACGATAAAGTGGAGAAGGCAATTGAGCTAAGGTCGTGGGCTTTGTTGCAATGTCTATTGGATGCTGGGCTGGGAACTGTGGGTTTTATTTGCTAAATGTCGGGTCATACAGGCTCGACCCAGTTCTATTTTATCCAGGTCGGATCGGATCAGATCGGATCGGGCCGGACGCAAACCCTATATATATATATATTATATATATATATATATATATATATATATATATAAAGTTTAAAAGCAATTGTCTCTTAGCTGTGAGTTATGACTTAACTTTAGGAAGTAGGATGCAAGAGGCATGCATGCGTTGTCTGCTGAAGAGGAACCGAAACATGGACAAAAAGGAAAAACGGTAAAGTTTCCGAAGCTGCTCCTCTGACCATGCGTGCGTCCACCAAGTTTTACCTCCGAATTATATTTTATTTCATAAACGTCTTTAATTCCTCTTTTTCTCCAGAGGTTATCTAAAAAGAAAAATTTTATTTACAGTTTTCAAATAAGAATTATATGTACAAACTTTTTATTAAATAAAAAATATATATCATTTTGATAAAAATATTATTGTAATTTTAAAAAAAATTTAAAAATAAAATTATCTAAGTTTGTAATGCAATCTCCAAATATGGACGGTATATAATATTGCTCATTTAAAAATTTTTAAAAGTGCTCTCTCAGTCTGAAGTTCCGTAAAATCTTCTGCATTGGAGTAATCAAAATTTGGGAGCTCTAAATATAAACTACAGTAAATTCAAATATTTTTTCGTCTTTAACTAGATGCTATTTATAGCCAAAATACATATTCTATATATTCTAAAATATTGTTATCTCTAATTATTAATTAACATTGTAAATAATAATATTAATTAATTGATTTTGTGCATGATTATTAATACTGTTATCTTTAATTATTAATTAATATATATTTAATATAGTTGTAAAATATGAAAAAAAAAAAAAACATGAAGAAAAGTTTGAAGTGTGAGAGATTTATAAGCTACAAAGGACAGTAACAGTATAATACCATTGACAAACCTCGTAAAAAACTAAAAAGAAGAAATAAGAGAAGACAGAAGACATGAACACATGTGACAGATCTGAAAAGGCTGGCTACTCGGCAGGCCAGGCACAAGAGTTGAACGTGAAATGGATAGGTCAAGGAAGGGTACGTAGTACTCATGCCAAACTCTGAAGGGACCAAAAAAGGTACAAATTAAGGGGAAGAAAAGCTGTGTCTTCATGCAAAGGGGTTAATGTTCTGTAGTTTTCCCCTAAAGATTGCAGCAGTCATGTGGAACAGAAACCAACCATGCATGAGGACTTTCACCTTGACGTTTTGACTGAGTGCATGGATATGACTGAACGCAGAAGGTAATATTTGGTCCTGCCATCAGGGATGCAAAGAAGGCATGCATATATATATATATATATATATATAGCTAGCCTTGTAGTGAGCTATATATACAGTACAGGCAGGTGGTAAAAAGGGAATTCAAAATTGGAAACCATGCATTCTGGTTCAGATGATTTCCACGAAATTAAAAACTCAATACCTCAAACATGGCATCATCATCTGTTGCATGCCTATTCTTAATCTTGGTCATTTCATAAACTAGTTGTGAAAGAAAAGTAACTACAATTATTCAATCCTTAGGAATAGGCATCCAACCCGACCTGACCGATCATGATAAATTTTGGGTTGGATCCGGATTTTCTATTGTGGATATGAAAATATTTTATGTTCAGAGTGTAAGATTGATAAAACAAGAAGGATCTATATCTGTGGGTTCCATGGAGCAGCTTGAGGCTCTTCTGGCCATGCTTATGTCTTTAAGATGAAAAGTAAGAGATCTTGTTCGGAAACTTTAAGATCCAACACTAAAAATTCAAAATACACCCAACTAAGATTGATGTGTCAATATCATCTTGTAGTTATTCGAATCCCAATCCCTAAACAGCTGAACCAAGAAGCGTTAATATTAGGAAAAGACAGCATGTAACAAATAAAACTAGTACGGTAATTTGCACAGCAGGAAGGCCAACAGTGCAGCTAGCAACCAGTATTAGAAAGAGCTGGAATAAATGGAACCATCAACACAGCAGGCTAACACTTCCAAAACAATACTAGCTAGGCCAAACGTATAACCTTTTCCAGCACAAACACCATAATGCTACACTAAAAACTAGCCAGAAGTTTGTCATCAATAAAGATTAAAGCGAGTACATCCATATATGCTAGGGGACAAGGGACCCATACACAACCACAGACAGTGCTAGTACTAAAAAACGAGCCACCAACCAACAGTGCTACAAACAATAGAAGTAAATCCACACAACCAGAAGTAAGAGCATTAATGTATCCCCTTCTTTGTAAAGATATCATCACAAACCAGAAAATATGCCAACATTAATGGTAAGATCAAAGGTCTTATCTATAGTCATCACAATCAGGACAAAGAAAAAAACTCGAGTGGTGGGGAAAGTGCTGAAGATGATGACAGAGACATAGAGAGCATGAGATCATGGGAGTCATACCACCATGCAGGCTAGTTATACAATACACTTCAGAAGCTCAAAGTCTTTGAGTCATTCCTAATCAACATCATGAGTAAAGTTCAATTTTAGATCAAACTCTAAAAAAGATGCATGATGATTATTAAATGATAAAATAATAAACACTACAAAAAAGATTAGTATATATATAAATAAGAAATAAAATCGTTATACGATTCTGCTTCAAAACTTTAAACATTATCCAACAGACACAAATATCAAGGTATTGGATCTCTCAAATAATTTTGCATACAAATGAGTGCCTCAGTTATTCTTGAAGACATTGAACTATGAAAGAGGTCAAGCACACAACCTTTTCTACAGAAGGCTAACTCGAATGAAACAATGAAAACAAGAATGATCATCACATTCTGTGCAACTCTGGCCAAAATATGATATTTTAGTTCAATGCTCTTCCACTAATCTAAATTATTAAAATTTGGAGCTATTGCCTCACAACTATCTTATTAGTATTGATCAAGCTTTGATTTGTTCCTCAAACTAGATTCAACAATTTCTTTCTCATACTCAACTTAAAAACTATGTTGATAATCAGAATCAACACTAGGATCAACTATACTCCTCCCACATGTCCACCATTAGTTGTTTCAACTTTGCTATCATTTCTTGTATCAAATTACCACCATGTAATTTTTTTAATTCGAAAATGCAAAAGAATAGATTTACATCTTGGATTAATAACAACATTAATGAGTATCATAAAAATAATCTTATCTTGGATTAATAAGAACATTAATGAATATCATAAAAATAATCTTTTCAATTGATCCCTAATGTTTATCATACTTTTTTTCATATTGCTCGCCATACATCTCAATACCAAATCATCAATTTGACTCATTTTTTCATAAATGTGATTAGATGTCACAAAACTCTTGAAAAGAAGCATTGGATATGACATACAAAAAGTTAGAAAGTCTCACAATAGCATAAACAAATCTTCAAAAACTTTACTAATACTCTAACCCTTTTTCCAATAACTAAAGTCCAAAAGGCTAAAGTTCACATCATGACAATAACAAAGAAAATAATCAACATACTTCTCCAATCATAAAACTGACTTTTGAATTTTTCTTGCTACTTTCAAGATAAAATAAACTGAGTTTCATCTAGTGGAAATTTCAAAACATACCAATTTCAGTCAACCAATTTTCTCCTCTATACATTTTGAATTTTTCCATTCTTGCTAGAAAAGACCTAACATGCTTGACCACATTGCACACCCTTATGGTTAAATCATCACAATCTTTCAACCCACCATTCACAAAAGGGTTCATAATATAGGTGCAACACCTCATAATAAATGACCTCTTGCAAATTTTTTCAAATACTCAATATCAGCATCGTTTAAAGAAGCATTGTCAACCGTAATAGTAAAGATCATGTCAATACCCTAGTTGTGTAGACATGAATCGAAATGTTTTTCAATAGTCTCTTTTGTGATTAGAAATCATGCAAAAGTTTATCATTCTTTTTGTGCAATTACCATTCACAACCAATAAAGTGTGTAATAAGACATACAAAGTTTTGAATTGACATCCATGTGTCAGTAATTAAACTAACACATCCAACTGACTTAAATATTGTCTTCAACTTCTCCTTCTTTATTTTAAATAGTTTAATATAATCTCTCATCACAAACCTATAAACCTTGCAACATCCTTGGACTTCGACTACCCTAAAAGGAACCTCATTATCCATCTCTACACTCGCCATTCGAACAATTTTAGAATCAAACTAATGTGCAATTGTCATGCTACTCATATCACTATCTCCAATTCCCACAAGTGTTCCCTCACTACTCATGGCTTATTAATCCATGGATCCAATTCTATGAGAGTGTTGCTTGCAAACATTAACATGCCACAACATACTTGATGACCTTGACCTGTGTGTCTAGGCATGTTCATGTTTGAAACCATATGTAACTAGCTTTCCAAAGGAGTAATAACCTCATTATCTTTTAATTTTTCAAATAATGAGAAGGCCCAAACAAATCGCAAGCCTAGTCTACCAGACCATTATATTCCAAGCCTAGCCTACAAGAAGTTTTCTCTTTTGCAACTAAAGTCTCATTGGTAATAGTCAATTTCTCATTACAAATATCTAATTGCAACATTGTTTTTTCGTTGATTGATCATCGAAAGTACTACATGGGCAAAGCTCGACCCCAACTAAAATCTTTCCATTGGAAATGGTCATTTTATTAACTAGGTATTAGTTATTCTATTTTCAATGAATATAATGTCGTTGGTAATCGGGGTATTTCCTGTTGAGGATCATGCTGAGGATCCTTTGCCTTAATCTAAGGCTTTCCATTTGTATATCCATTGACCCGTAAATATAGCAGCTCTTTATTATTTCCATTCAATTATAATCTTTCCATACATGTAATTTCCATATACAAATATGTAATTACGTCTATATATGAAATGTACTCACTACTGAAATGAGTGGTGGTTTTCAAACACTTACATGGTATCAAGAGCCCTTGCAGATTAACCTCCCACGATCACACCCATGGCTGCCGAATCCTCCTCCACTTTTCTCCCCTTCAATACTCTTATCCACATGGTTATAATCAAACTCTCCTCCTCCAACTATCTCCTATGGAAAAGCCAATTACTTCCCCTCTTAGAGAGCCAAGAATTAATCGGTCATGTGGATGGCACTCTTGAGCCTCCACCCCGGTTTGCCCCTACTGATTCACAGACACCAAACATCAAACACATGGCATGGAAAAACACAGATCAACGTCTCCTTAGCCTCCTATTGTCCTCCCTCACCGAAGAGGCCATGGCTGAAGTCGTGGGTCTCTCCACCTCATGCAAGGTTTGGGTTGCCTTAGAGAACACCTTCAGCCATCGCTCCAAGGCTCGTGAAATTCGTCTTAAAGATGATTTGCAGCTGATGAAACGCGGCACCAAGTCTGTTTCGGAGTATGCCCGTGCCTTCAAAGCCCTCTGTGACCAACTCCACGCCATTGGACACCCTATTGATGGCATCGACAAAGTCCATTGGTTTCTCAGAGGTCTTAGCTCGGAATTCTCGAGCTTCTCCACTGCCCAAATGGCCCTCACCCATTTACCTTGTTTTGCAGATATGGTGCCAAAAGCAGAGAGCTTTGAGCTCTTCTAAAAATCCTTGGAGCCTGCTGTCCCGTCTGCTGTAGCGTTTGTTGCTATGAACCGCAACTCTGCAAAACCGAACCAGAGGAACTCTTCCTCTCGTCATTCTCAAGGTCGTGCTAGTGGCCAGGGCAGAGGATAGGGCCGCTCCTCTGGAAGGCTTTCTCCATGCTGCCAGATATGCCGTGTGGAGGGTCACTATGCGAATCGGTGTAGGCAGAGTTACGATCGCCATTCTCATGCCCCTGAAGCTCAGCTTGCCGAAGCCTTTACCTCCTCATGTTCTATTTTTGGAAATGAGGCTTTAGACTGGTACTTAGACACAGGGGCTTCAGCCCACATGACTTCGGCCCAATCCAATTTGGATCAGTTCACTTCCAATAAGGGTAAGGATTGTGTTATTGTCAGGAATGGTGCATCCCTACCCATTACTCACACTGGTACAATTTCACCTTCCCTTGATTTTAAATTGTTAGATGTTTTGGTTGTCCCTCACATCACTAAAAATCTTTTGTCCATTAATAAATTAATGAATGATTTTCCGGTCTCCGTTACTTTTACTAATAATTTTTTCACTATTCAGACTCGCTAAACGGGGAGGGTGGTGGCAACCGATAGACGTGATGGCGGCTTATATGTGCTAGAATGTGGAAACTTTGCTTTTGTTTCTGTCCTAAAAAATAAATCTCTTCATGCTTCGTATGATCTATGGCATGCTCACCTTGGACATGTGAATCATTCTATTATTTCTTTTTTGAATAAACAAAGACAGCTTCATCTTACCTCTTTATTGCCATCTCATGTGTTATGTAGTACATGTCAAATTTACAAAAATCATCATTTGCCTTATACTCGTAATGAATATCGATCGTCACACGTGTTAGATCTTATTCATTGCGATATATGGGGCCCTCACCTGTCAAGTCCAATTTGGGTTTTGTTTACTATGTTTTATTTGTTGATGATTATTCCCGCTTCACGTGACTTTACCCATTGAAATTGAAATCTGAATTTTATAATACTTTTATTCAATTTCAAAATTTTGTGAAAACTCAACATTCTGCTCGTATAAAAATTTTTCAAAGTGACGGTGGTGCAAACTTCACTAGTAACTGCTTCAAAGCACATCTTCGCACCTCTAACATCCATCATCAACTATCTTGCCCTTATACACCTGCCCAAAATGGTCGCGCTAAAAGGAAACATTGTCACGTTACTGAAACTGGTCTGGCTCTTCTTTTTCATTCTCACCTTGCCATTTACTTCTGGGTTGACGCTTTTAGCACAACAGCTTACATCACCAACCGTTTGCCCAAGCCGCTTCTCCGAGGTAAGTCTCCTTTTGAGTTTTTGTATGGTTCCTCTCCCAATTATGAAAACTTTCATCCCTTTGGTTGTCGTGTTTATCCTTGCTTGTGTGATTACATGACTAACAAATTTTCCCCTCGTAGTCTCCCTTGCATTTTTATGGGTTACAGTTCCTCTTATAAAGGCTTCCGTTATCTTGACCTCACCACTTCTAGAATTTATATCACCTGCCATGCACAGTTTGATGAGAACCACTTTCCTTTCCACCATACTTTCCAGGCTCAACCCATATCATCCCTTCAAATCTCTAATTTTTTGGAGCCCAATCTTCTCCATACAGACATGCCCCTACCCTTTCTTGCACCACATCCCCGACACATTCCTCAATCCGGATCTAACCCGTGTATTATTTGTACTGATCCAGTGGTTCTTTGGAGGCAGCTACTTCTCGTGCAGGTTCCTCTTAGCCGCCCTCGGACTCCAGCTCGACTTCTCCTGAGCCTATCACTGAGGAATTCAGCCTGGCTTCTCCTGAGCCTATCACTGAGTTGCCTATTGCTCACACTCCTGTTCCATTGGGCTCCCATCCTATGCTCACACGAGCTAAAGCCAGTATTTTCAAAACTCGCCACCCGGCACATCTCAGCCTTGTTGAATCCTCTAGCCTTCTCTCTGCTCTTCTTGCATCCACTAAGCCTAAAGGAATTCACCCTGGCTTGCTGCCATGGATGAAGAAGTTCAAGCCCTGCAGAGTAATCATACTTGCAAACTTTTAGGGAGATCAATGGAGTTTCCCAACAATTTCAAGAGAATGAGAACAGGGAAACGTTCCTTCAAAGTGTTGAGAAGGTTCACAATGTAATGGATTTTGGTTCCGCGCCCTGCCAATACCAACATCGTGGGTTCCAAATGGGTATTTCGGACCAAATACTTGCTTGATGGATCTATCAAGAGTCTCAAAGCCCGTCTTGTTGCCAGGGCTACACACAGGTACCTGGTCTTGACTACACTGACACTTTTAGTCCTGTCATCAAGGCTACCACTGTCCGTGTTGTACTCTCTCTTGTTGTGACTAACAAATGGCCTCTTCACCAACTTGACGTCAAAAATGCATTCCTTAATGGGCATCTCACTGAACATGTCTATATGGAATAGCCCCTGGGTATATTGACCCTCGCTTCCCCAATCATGTTTGTCAGTTGAAGAAAGCTCTCTATGGCCTAAAGCAAGCTCATCGTGCCTGGTTTCAGTGTTTCAGCACTTTTCTTGTACAACTTGGCTTTTATTGTAGTGGTGCAGACATATCCTTTTTTGTTTTTCATAAGCAGTCTGACATGATCTATTTGCTTCTCTATGTTGATGACATCATTATTACAGGCAACAACTCTTCTCTTCTTGACAACTTTACCTCCAAGCTCAATTCCGAGTTTGCCACTAAGGATTTGGGTTCACTCAGTTACTTTCTTAGGCTTGAAGCTACACCTACCACTGATGGTCTCTTTATCAGTTAGCTGAAGTATGCACGGGACATTCTCACAAGAGATCAGTTACTTGATAGCAAACCAGTCCACACTCCCATGGTTGTTTCCCAGCATCTGGCTGCTAATGGTCCTCTATTTTCAAATCCCACACTTTACAGATCTCTTGTTGGTGCTCTCCAGTATTTGACCATCACACGCCTTGATATTGCTCATGCAGTTAACTCTGTTAGTTAGTTCCTTCATGCCTCGACTGAAGATCATTTTCTTGCTATCAAACGCATTTTTTGCTATGTTAAGGGCACATTGCATTTTGGTCTCACTTTTCATCCATCTGTTGCCCCTGGTGCTTTAGTTGCTTACTCGGATACAGATTGGGCAGGTTGCCCTGATATTCGTCATTCTACATTTGGATATTCTATTTATCTTGGTAACAATTTGGTTTCTTGGAGTGCCAAGAAACAACCTACTGTTTCTCGCTCCAGTTGTGAATCTGAGTATCATGCCTTGGCTCTCACTGCTGCTGAACTTCTTTGGCTCACGCATCTTCTTCGTGACCTCAAAGTCTCTCATTCACACCAGCCTCTTCTACTATGTGACAACAAGAGTGCAATATTCTTGAGCTCTAATCCCGTTTCTCACAAACGGGCCAAGCATATTGAGCTCGACTACAACTTTCTTCGTGAACTTGTTCTTGCTGGCAAGCTTCGCACTCAATATGTGCCTTCCCATTTGCAGGTTGCCGACATTTTCACTAAAAGTGTGTCAAGACCTCTCTTTGAGTTCTTTCGCTCCAAGCTTCACGTCCGTTCCAATCAGACGCTCAACTTGCGGAGGGGTGTTAAGGATGATGCTGAGGATCCTCTGCCTTAATCTAAGGCTTTCCATTTGTATATCCATTGACCTGTAAATATAGCAACTCTTTATTATTTCCATTCAATTGTAATCTTTCCATACATGTACTTTACATATACAAATATGTAATTACGTCTATATATGAAATGGACTCACTACTGAAACGAGTGGTGGTTTTCAAACACTTACATTTCCAACATAAGCATGTAGTATTTTCAGCTAAAATTAATCCTTACAAATGATATTCAAGACATGGTCAATACGATTCTTATGCTTTTCTTAAACAATACCATAGTCACTACTACATAATTATCAAATTTTCAATCATTTAAATTCATTACAAAACTAGAAAGCCATTAATGTTGAGAATTTTTTTTATAATAAAAAGGTAAATTTTAACACAAATGAAATAGGCATAATAGCCCGTGTATACAAGGAGTATATAGAAAAACACATAAATACATGCTAGAAATGATAGATTAAGGACAAGAAGTCATGAGCATTGTTCCCATTAAGTACAATAGCGGAAAACCAAATCTATAGTGTGTGTATAAAAAAATTATGAAGCTCCGCCATTGTGCTTTCCCTTTCTTCAAAGCACATTTCATTCCTTTCCGCTCAAATACACCACATAATGTACAGCGGAATTATCTTCCACACTACCGCCACTTGAGGATAGCCTTGAATCTCCTTCCAGCAAGCCAATAATTCAACCACCTCAATGGCATTATCCAAGCGACGTCAACTCTTCTAAAGATCTCATCCCACAACACCAATGTCACCTCACAATGCACTAATAAGTTATCCACCGATTCTCCTCGCTTTTTACACAAGTAGCACCAATCCATCACAATGAGTTTCCTCTTCCTTAAGTTGTCCGTGGTCAAAATCTTCCAAAGAGCAGCAGTCCGTATAAAGAAAGTTAATTTAGAAGGCACACGGGACCTCCAAATATTCTTCCAAGGGAATTGAACATGACTTTGTGATACTAATATTTTGTAATACTCCCTAATTGTACACCTTCTGCTGCCTTTGGATCTCCACTACATCCTATCCCTTTGTGCCGTAGTGTTTCTCGTGGAGTATATCAACCTGAAAAATTCTGAAACAGTATGCAATTCCTAATCATGAATATCCCTATTTAAAAGGACATTCCACTTATGAGAACCATGAGAAAATACCTGTAGATCAGCCACAAAAGCCTCATTGTTGGCTACAATACGATAGAGATCTGAAAAAGCCCTATCAAGAGCACAATCTCCACACCAAGCATCATGCCAAAACCTAATTCTGGTGCTCTCACCAGCCACAAAACGGATATAATTTTCGAACCTCTGTCATCCCCTCTTAATAAATTTCCATAAGCTTACTCCATACCCCCCCTCACTTTGTTGGAGCACTAGGCCTCCAAACACTTTCTTGTCTAGAGTCTATAATTTCCTTCCACAGTGAATCCCCTCCAAGTGGTACCTCTATAACCATTTCCCCAATAAAATTTTATTGAAATTCCTTAAGTTGCACACTCCCAAGCTACCATTCGAAATTGGAGAACAAACTTTTTTTCACTTAACAAGATGGATTTTTGGTTCCTCCCAAAAGCTAGAAATAATTTCTCAATCCTATTCCCCACCCCTGCAGGCAAAAGAAATAGAGATAAGAAATAAGTATGTAAGTTAGTTAACATGCTCTTAATTACAGTCAACCCCCTTTCGATAAATATAATCGTTTTCAACCAGCGAACATTTTCTCTACTTTCTCCACAACTCCATCTCAAATAGCTCTAGCCTTAAAGGTCGCCCCCAACAGGAGGTCCAAATATTTCATAGGCAAGGATGTCACTTTACAATCCAGAAGGCTCACCAGGCTATTGATACTAGGCACCACACCCACTGCAACCATCTCAGACTTATCAAGGTTCACTTAAGCCCCGACACAACTTCAAAACATAACAAAAGTGCTCATAAATTTTGAATATGACCATGATCCGCTTCACAAAAAAGAAGAGTATCATCTGCAAATAAAATATGTGAGATTATGATAGAGCCATTAGTACCATTACCCAGAGGAATTCTAGATAAAAAACCACCACCCACAACAACCTTCACCATTAGGCCAAGTGCCTCCATAAAAACCCACCACCCACTGAGCCATTAATGTTGAGAATGAATGAGGAGAAACAATTAAAGTTAACAAAATAATGAATTAGAGAAATTCCAAAGGTTTTAATAGTCTTGTCACTTATTTATAATTATTGTTAATCTGACAGAGTAGTAGAAAGAGAAAATCAACAATAGATAGGTTGAACCAGAACATTGTTTAAAAAAAATACCGAAGCATCAACTTACCATTTTGAGAACTACACCGCAACGATGAAACAGACAATGGCAAACCACATTTGAAACTAATATGATATACAAAAACAACTATAATATACCAAAAACATCTAAGCTTTTAGATGATTTGCTATGTCAATTGTTATGTAAACTAACTTGGGCTAGTATCCTGGTTGATTGAATCAATGGACTTAAAAAGGTCTCACGTGCTAGCTTTTCAATGCTTGACATGAAATTTCAGGAGTTTACAAATATTTAATTTGCCAACTAGATAACACAAGGGGTGAGCATGTAACCTGCCATTGGAATGCAAATGGCACAAGTGGGCACGAGCCCTGCCGAGACAACCCTCAAACTCAGCTAGCAGCCATGGGACTACTCTCATCACTGGAGGGCGCGTAATCCACCCATCACTGAAAAGTCAAAGAGATTTCTCACGCCAGACCCACCTCACAAGTGGGCTTTAGACTCACGTACGACCTTTAGCAATAGAATGGCTACCAAGCGTGTCACCACGGGCAAGCTTCAAAGCTCATCTTGTCTTAGCACCATGGTGAGCATGTGCTTGCTTGCTTAGAAAAGTGGCAGACTTTGAGCACGCCACGGTCGGTACACCCCAACGAGCAATAGTTCAGGAATAGTGATCAATCTTGCCCACGCTCCCTGTCATTACGCACGATTGCTTACCCAGTAGGGCGAGAGCATGCCATAATCACCAAGTCACATCATCTAGCACCAAGTAAACTTCTAACCCACCAACTCATTGACATTGACAGGCGAGCTCTAATTATCCCTGTCTCAACCCCCATGGCAAGCACGAGCTCCCCAACCCCTGGTGTATCGCCGAGTCTATACAACTGGAAACCCAAGCATAACCCCTAGCCATGGTAGAACCTCACCCAGATCCAAGCCCGCTGCATACACTTCACTCCGTGCATGGGACTTGAGACTAGCCTCTCCCACCACGACAAGCCTCTTGTCCAATCTGCGGTTTGCCCACTAAGATGGCAGGCACTACGAGTACCGCCACCTCTCACCCTATTTTGTATAGAGGGTGCCATGGCTACCAAGCCAAGATCATTGGCAGGAAACAACTGTGGAAAATAAGGATGTTAACCAGTGTACAATCTCCCTCTGCATGCATGGCAATACACGTTGCATACAACAAATGGTCTATGTTCATACAAGTCTCACACTCAAACTTCAAACACATGCATTGAGATGATTTACAACTAACCACATTTTCATGTACCAACCTACTTTTCCTTGGAGGACTTGGAAGCATACAGATAAGTCGTCATCCATTTAAGGTAAAGCACTAAAACTAGCGAGTGGAACAAGAGAATACACAAGCAGGATAATTCGCAACAATTATCCCACAATTGTGAACAATCTCCAATAAATTTCACATTTTCGGATATATAACGCTCTTTGCCAACCACTAATAATGCACTCGTGTACAAGCACTCCTTTGCAAACGTGGACCATCTTCTACACACTCTTGTGACCTTCTCTCACTCTCAAAATTTCTACAGAAATGACATCTTCTTCAACCTCTTCTAAACCATGTTTTCTCTATTGTATTGAGAGCAAAGTGAGGCCATGAAAGACTTGAAAATTACAAAACATAGTGGATTTCATCCTAAAAAATCTATGGACATTGACCTTTATGCCAAATTATGTAAATCTCTGTGTCTCTCTTTATTTATATTTTATATACTTTATTTATCATTTAGTCCATGGACGAGCATGTGAGCACTGTATCAAATTCCAAAGTATCATCATGGGCTATTCTATCATACTAGTACCCTCCAACCCTGTTGGAAAATTGTTAAACAACGAGCATCCCAAAAGACACATTGCATCCCTTGATTCTTGTTTAGCAACTTAAGTTGGTTAGTACAAAGATATTTCACATTTGGAGGAGCTAAGTGAGGTTTAAAATACTATGCAAACCATATATTTACATCCTATAATCTATATAACTTGTAGTCAACTAGATGCGAAATCTTCTTTAGCACTTTGGGGAGGAAGCATATGAGTGGCTTTGGTTAAGCGCTTAGATAGAAACTAAAATAAGATCTATAAGGTGCTTTGATATGGACTGGAGCTCTTTAAAAATGAGAAGTCCACCATAACATGTATTTTATTCAACCAAATGTGGAAGTAAGTTAAAGGTCTCTACTTCTTTGGTTCTATTTTATTTGTTTGTATTTTTATGCATATATATATATATGCATTTAAAAAAAAAACAAGTGGTATTTTTAAGTAGGAAAATGATAAACTTACAACTATTTTATAAATCTATAAATTTTTTTTAAGCTGAAAAAACTTGCATTACATTAAAATGAGCATTGGCCTTCAGCGAGTACAAGAGATTGAATACATGGTGTGATAGTATTAATATCAATAATGTCAGAGTTAAGAAGAATAACTTATTTTTCTAGTATATGAGCCACATCATTTGCTTCCCTTTTAACATAATGAATTTCCCAATAATTAGTATAAAGTACTTTTCGCGAGACTACCAAGTCTACCATCATTTTGACTTTGAGTAAGTACTGCATGATCTACTACTTGGCTAGAGTCTCCTTCAAAGAGAAAGCATTGTAGGCCAAGTTCTTTACAAAAGAGAGCAGTAGCTACAAGACCTCTAGCTTCGCTTACCGTGGATTCAAAACAAAAAAGAATAATGGCTTCATCAAACTTGCTAGAATAGTTTTTGCGTTGTCTCGGATCACTACTCCAATACCAATCTTATTGCAATTTGATTTTATTGGTACATCCTAATTCACTTCAAGCCAATTTGTTGATGGGATTTCCCATTGCAAAACTACATTTTGTGAAGAGTGAAGTGACACCCTTGTCTTCTTACTAGCTTCCTAGAAATCATCTACCGCTTGTAAAGCATGACCATAAAGAGAAGATGGATGTAAGAATCTCCCTTCATATATCAGTTTGTTTCTTCTATGCAATAGAGATCTAGCTATCACGGCAAACAACTCCAAATCTTTTGGGCCCGTCCTCATAATCAGCTTCTCAAATATAAATCATCATTTGTTATTGAAGCCTTTTGTAATACTCTACTACCCTGTAACGAAACATTTTTTTATGGAGGACGCGTCTAAAAAATATGATCTGGAGTTTCATTTTCTTTCAGAAAAATCAGACACAAAGGATCTATAAGAATTCATCTTCTGTCCAAATTCAATTTGGTAGGTCAGACCTTTGTGCTTGCTCACCACATGAAAACTTTAACTGCATTGGGTGTATTCATCATCCAAATTCGTTTTCAAAGTATACCATATGTGCCTTGAACTGAAGACTCCCCTTTGTGGCATGTTAGAAGCTATATGTTTTTGCAGATGATAGGCACTCTTGACTGTGAATCAACCATTGGAAGTGCCTCTCCAAATCAATTTGTCCTCACACTGCATTAAACTCAGGTAGTTTCAAAATTTACAAGATATCTTCTTCAATGAACACATCTTTTTACAGTTGTATATTCCACCAACCTTCCTTTTTATCTATGAGATCTGCAACTTATATTGCATCTGTCGAAAGTATTTTAACTCGAGACAGAATTTTGCACGAACTCTTCCTTGATATCCATTTTTCTTTTTGTACAAGTTTATGGAGGGAAACTATTCTTCTTACTTTCATTCATTGATGTACAACAACATATATACTACATACACTTGACGATTATACCCTCACAAGTTACACTTATTACAACCATGTCATCTAACACTCCCCTACAAGCTGGAGCATATATATCATATAAACCCAACTTGAAACAAGTAAGTTTCAACCGACTCCAACACAAAGACTTAGTAGACATATCTGCGAGTTGATCGGTAGACTTCACAAAAGGTGTAGAAATGTCACCGCTTAGTATCTTATCTCGAATGAAGTGACAATCAATCTCTATATGTTTAGTCCTCTCACGGAACAAATGATTAAAAACAATATGCACTGCGGCTTGATTATCACAAAATAACTGGAGAGGGATAGGAGCTGGAAACCCAATCTCTTTAAGGAAGTGTTGCAACCATGTCAGCTCACTAGTAGTGTGAGCCATTGCCCTGTATTCAGCTTCTGCGCTAGACCGAGCTACTAGTGCTTGTTTCTTACTCTTCCATGTAACCAAGGTACCTCCCACAAAGGTACAATATCCAGTAGTAGATCTTCTATCTAAAGGAGATCCTACCCAATCAGCATCTGAAAAGGCTTCAACCCTAAGATGTCCATTTGATCAATACAATAATCCAATGCCAGGGGCTCGCTTAATATAACAAAGAATATGAATTACAGCATCCCAATGTGAGACAATATCCCAATGTGAGACTCTAGGTGTTTGTAAAAAATTGACTTAGTACACTCATTGCATAAGAGATGTTCGGTTTAGTGATAGTAAGATAATTCAATTTCCCAACAAGTCTTTGATGCCTACCTAGGTCTCCAAACAACTCTCCTTCCTATTTCAAGAATTTACGATTTGGGTCCATAAGGGTGTCAATAGGTCGTGCACCCAACATGTCGGTTTCTTCCTAAAGGTCAAGTACATATTTCCTCTGAGATAGGTTGATACCCTTTTTAGATCTACTGACTTCGATTCCAAGGAAATATCTAAACTTGCCCAAGTTTTTTGTCTGAAATTGATCATATAAACATTGTTTCAGCCTAGCAATTCCAGCAGAGTCACTCCCAGTAATTACAATGTCATCCACATATACAACCAACAAAATGTGACCTGCATCACTATGTAGGTGAAAAACAAATGGTTTGTTTGGCATCTATGAAGACTAAATGCCAATACAACATCATAAAACTTCCCAAACCATGCTCGAGGAGATTGTTTCAAACTATATAATATATTTTTTAACTTACATACAATATCTCGATACTCCCTCTGAGCAACAAACACAGGTGGTTGCTCCATATAAACTTCTTCATGCAAGTCGCCATGTAAAAATGCATTCTTAACATCCAGCCGAAATAAGGGTCAATCTAGATTAGCAGCAAGAGAGATCAACACTTGAACATAAGAGATTTTGGCAACGAGGGGGAAAGTCTCCTCGTAATCAATGCCATATGTTTAAGTGTAACACTTCGCAACTAAGCGGGCTTTCAAACGTTCCACCAAACCATCAGGATGAAATTTGATTGTATATACCCATTTACAACCAACAGGTTGCTTACCAGGTGGTAGTGGAACAAGATCTCATGTTCCATTATGGTGAAGGGCATCCATTTCATTTTTCATAGCTGTCCTCCATCCCAAATCAGATAAAGCATCCTGAACTGTCTCAGGAACAGAAAGTTTTGAAAGCTGAGAAGTAAAACATGAGAATGAAGGAGATAAGGCATGATATGAGACAAATGACTAATTCAGTGTTGAGTAACACAAGATCGAGTACCTTTGCAGAGAGCAATAGGTAGAGAGTCTAAAATCCTAGATAACTCAGGATCTGAAGATGGAGACATGGTTGGTGAAGGCATAGAAGCCGGCGACCCAAAGCGACACGAGTAGACCTATAAAGGAGAAAGTGTAAGAATAGATAATGGTAGAGGATCACACTCAATACTCGAAGCTACGTCCGAGAAATAGGATATGCACTCAAAGAAGGTAAAATCAGCACTCATGAAGTAGCGTCTAAGAACAGGACTATAATAACGATATCATTTTTGAGTTCGAGAATAACCAACAAAAAAACACTTGGTAGAACGTGGGTCAAGCTTATCAAAACCTGGGCCAAGGTTATGAACATAGCAAACACACCCAAAGATGTTTGGAGGAAGAGTAAATAATGGTGATGAAGGAAACAAGATGGAAAAAGGAGAGGAACGATCGAGAACTGATGAAGGCATACAATTAATAAGGTGACAAGCAGTAAGAACACCATCACTCCAAAATCGTTTAGGAACATGCATGTGCAGTAAAAGTGCTCAGGTTACATCTATCAAATGACAATTTTTGCATTCAGCCACCCCATTCTGTTGCGGTGTTATAAGAACATGAAGTTTGATAAACAATTCCTTTGTTACTTAAGTGTGTAACAAAGTCACTAGATTGATATTCTTTAGCATTATCAGAACGCGAAACTTGAACCCTTTTGTTAAATTGGGTTTTAATTTCTTTCCAAAACACTTTGAATATGTAAAGAAGTTCAGATCTTACCTTCATTAGAAACACCCATGTCACATGAGAGTAGTCATCAATAAATGTGACAAAATACTGAAACCTATTTGATTTAATGTTGATTCGTCCCCATATACCAGAGTGAACCAATTCAAAAGGACTCGATGCTCGTTTATCAACCCGAGGTACAAAAGACACACAAAGATGTTTACTAATTTGACATGCTTCACAAGGAAAGGGATGTATCGAACAAAACCGGGCTTGTATCGGCCGGTATCGGTTTGTATCGGGTGTCGGACAAAACCGATTTCAACTTAAACCCAAAACTGGATTAGGTTATCCTAAACGAGAATAAGTGGTATGGGAATTACCTTATCCTCGTTACCAAATAGGTGTTATTCCAGATTAGGGATAGGATTTTACTCTAGGTTGGGGTTATCCGCACTTAAGGATGAGATTGGTTATCCTCGCAACCAAACACTACTTTTCTTCATTGCTTGCCGGCGATAGGCAGCACTTCCGGCGGCCACTAATGACCGGGAACACACCGATATGCACAGACAACAACGGGGAACTCACCCCTGGTGTCCAATACCGGAGAAGACACCGGAAACACTTCAAACACCTATGGGGCCACCGATGACGGAGGAGAAGCCACTTCAAACACTAGTGGGCTTAGATCCGGCGACAAAAGTTAGATACGACTTCAGAACACACTCCAACGAGTTCAGACCACAGTGAGCTCGATTTCGGCGTGAACCACTATCCACCACTTACCACCATCCGACAATCATGATCTCTGATACCATGTACAAGTTTATGGAGGGAGACTATTCTTCTTAGTTTCATTCATTGATGTACAACAACATATATACTACATACACTTGACGATTATTCCCTCACAAGTTGCACTTATTACATCCATGTCATCTAACGCTTTCCATATATGAATATGCTTCCCATCACCAACACGCCACATAAGTCTCCCACTCAACAGATTGGTAACATTTCTGATACTTCTCCAAGTAAACGAAGGTTTAGACCCCAAACTAGCCTACAAGATAGAAGTACTAGGATAATAATTGGCCTTAAAATCCTTGTTGAAAGTGAAGTTAGGTTTTTAAGCATTCCCTATGCTTGCTTAGCCAAAAGGGCTAGATTAAAACTCTCCAAGTCCCTAAAACCGAGACCTCCCTGTGTCTTCCTACAGCTCATAGCATTACGACTCTTCCAACGAATGTTTCAAGAGTTTTCTTGATGCCCCCACCAAGAATTAGATATCATGGTGTTCAAATTCTTACACAGAGCCTTCAGTAGTAAAAAGGCACTCATATCATAAATTAGTATAGCTTGGATAATAGTCTTGACGAGAATTTCTTTGCCAGCTTGTGAGAGAAATCTTGTTTTCCAGCTATCCAGTCTCCTGCCAACCCTCTCAATAATCCCTTGAAAAGTTGCCATCTGTGATCTTCTGGCCTACAACTTTACATTTCTATATAAAATAAAGAACAATTTTGTAAAACTAAAATTCATTTTTAATAAAGTGGTATGACTGCATGTATTAGTTGATTGTAAAATAGTTGTGAATAAATTGTAGGTGTATCATTAGTACGTACCTTTATTCAGTTCTTGCTTTAGACGCATGGAATGCTAAGTCAACAAGATAAATTTGAGGGATCTAAATGATAAAATTGTAAAAACCCAAGGAGAAAAATGATCAAATGATAATATATGGAGCAAAAACTTAATTATCATGCAAAACTACAGGACTTTATAACTTCTTTTTGAAAAATGAAAATTCATAATATTTTTCATTAATAAATCGACAATATGACTCCTAGCTTGCCGTTCAGCAAGATCAACACTATCACGGATAACAACAAGATAATCTTCCATCCAGACTTGCTCCAAAGTCTGAAACCAATTATTTGCTGAGAACTTAAGAGCTTAATTTCATGTCTTGCGTAAAGGTAAAAGAACTCGTTGATCATTATTTTCGTGCTAGTGATGATATGTACATCATGTCTTTAGTCAAGGACACGGAAGTTTAACTAATTTCCAGATAATCTACAGATCAGTACATTAATTCATAACATTCATGATTAAGCTGGTGCATGTGTTTGACGGATTTCCATGCAAATTAAGCATTATATATATATATATATATATATATATATATATATATATATATATTGACTTAGCTAGACAGACCGCAGATCTCGTCCTTTCGATTTGATAAATAAGTACTCCATGAAGCAAAAAATCTCAAGCTAGCCGTGGATTGAAAAGAAAAAGGATCACTCCCTTCTGCATAAAGGCACTACTTTCAAGTTCCAGAAGTGATCAAATGGGCCCCTTGTTTTTAATAGAAGCAACAATTTCAAATTAAAATTCCAACTACATATATACTGGCAAAAGCATACTTCCAAAATGAAATGCTTCGACGGCTATATGGAATAAAGCCATCATGAATATTTATCATGTATGGAATGGAATTGATATTTCGTATTATATAAAAGATATTGACAGCCATATATATATAATCATATATATGATTCTTATACCTTCCAATCCTTTCCTATTTAAACCATAGTCTGTACGTTCGTTGTGTGTTTGTTTCTACGTGTTAATTTTGAGAGAGAGAGAGAGAGAGAGAGAGAAGATAAGGCCGAAAGAGGTGGTCCTAATGGCTTTCTCTCGATTCTCTCTGAATTTCTTCCTTTATCTTTTGCTTGTAATTTTCATGAATTCAGGTACGAAAACTTCAGCAAGCTGGTCTGAGCCAGCTTATACTCATGATGAAAGCTTGGCCCAACAAGAAGCAGACAGAGTGGATAGACTTCCAGGCCAGCCTTTGGTGAACTTCAAGCAATATGCAGGATATGTTACTGTCAATCAAACTCATGGAAGAGCACTCTTCTACTGGTTCTTTGAAGCTACAGAGAAACCAGAAGGAAAACCTGTTCTTCTCTGGCTAAATGGAGGTATATATATATATATATATATATATATATATATATATATATATATAATATTAGTTTTCATTCAAATTTAATTTAATTTATGGAAACCTTTTTAATTTCTTTTTTTCTTTGTTGTAGATATATAATCATCACATATATATCTAATATATATACTGTGGCTAAATGGATATATATATATATATAAAATATAAATTATTAATATTTATCTCTTCCCATCATTTAAACTTCTTAATGTTATCTCATTGTTGTTCAGATTAGGCGAGCTCTCTCTTTCATCACCTGTTGTCGTTATTAGCTCATCACTATTAATTATCATTCGTCAATTCATTTCTGTTGCTGTCATCATAAGGCCTCGCGTACGCATATGGTTATCGATCTTTATCTGTAGGAATGGCCTAAGAAAATGAAGTCTCCAACGAGATGTTCAAATCATGAATCATGAATCTACTTGATTAAGCTCAAATGCATAAAATAATATAATAAGCAATTAAACATATTAATTATCAGAATACATGAATAATATTAGCAGTACACATGGCCGATCGATGGAGATATTATATATATACACATATATTTATATGTAGCATATAATTATATAGATGATCAATTTCTTCTTTACTTTACAGAACATAAAGTATACAAAATCGTTGAAACATATATAGAATATAATTTAGGTGTATTAGCTAGCTACCATGTTGATCTTCATTATAATATGAAAATATATAAGCTAGCTAGGCTGGCAAATTACCCTGCATGCATATATGCATGCTACGATTAATATTTTTGAATACCATTTTCCTGAACACGAACTATTTTAATCATGAAGATGAGACCACGTTCACGCAATTGGGACTACCATCATGATATATATATATATATATATATATATATATAGTATTAATTAATCTTTTAGTCAAATTTCTGGCTAGTAAAATAACGATAAATCATAATATTTGAGATATTAGAAACCTAACCTTTGGATGGCCTAATTAAGGTCTATAAATCTGTACACATACATGCACCATATATCTATTTCACATATGGAAAATATATTACACCATACACAAAAAAAGGGTGAATATACATATGAGTAGTGAAGACTCGTTTAATTGCCAATTTTGTTTTTAAATTCAAATTTTGAATTTTAAATTTCATAATTTACAGCATATCAATAACTGACATGTAGAAAAATAAATTTTTTGAAAGTTTTTCTTGAAGTACAAATAGCGTTTTTCATATACATATATACATATATACATTATCAGGGTGTTAAAAATCCTCGAACCATTAATTATTATATATATATATAAATACATTATATGTATGTGAATTTCTGAATTTTAATTAATTACAGTCGAGGGATGGTTTTGGAATCCCTCACTATAAAAAATGAAATGCTTTTTCCGGATAAGATTTTTCATCCCAAAAAATCAATATTTTCTTTTGGAAAACATTTAAGTTGTAGTGCGTGAAAAAGCTAATCCAATCGTGTAACTCACATGCATTAATTGTTGGTCAGTTGGTCGTGGTAATTAATTTACGAATAATGGTTCAAATAATTTTTTTCCCGTTTTGGAAGGCAGTAGAGTAATTCAAAACATGGTTGGGATACATTGCGACAAAACCATTCGTGGGAAAAGACCAATTTGTTGTAGTGGTGTATATATGTGTGTGTGTGTGTGTGTGTGTGTAAAACATGACTATATATAAGTCAATGATCTATCTATCTGATCAACAGGAAAATTGTGAAATACATGATTCAATACATTATGATCGATGATCAATCAGGTTAATTTTCAAAGAACTGTATTAATCTTGTATGTATGTATGTATGTATTCTCGTAATTAATCTATAAAATTTCAGGTCCCGGGTGTTCATCCATAGGGTTTGGAGAAGCAGAGGAGCTAGGTCCTTTCTTCCCTGAGAAGGGAAGCAAACCAAAGCTAAAGTTCAACCCATACTCATGGAACACAGGTTGGTATCGAGCAGCTAGCTAGCTTTCTTTGAAACTAATTACAGCTTATAATACAAATTATTATATTAATACTACTGATCTTGTATGCATTTTTCCTTGTGTTTTTTACAGCTGCCAATTTATTGTTTGTTGAATCTCCTGTTGGAGTCGGGTTTTCCTACACCAATACTAGTGGTGATATCAAGGAACTTGGCGACACAGTTACAGGTAATTAATTTAATTCATTGCCATATATATATATATATCTCCTCCCCAAATTACATCCCATCCTCATGATGATGATAAGTTGCTTTTCCAGTACTTCTGCATTAATGCTCTTGATTTGTTTGGTTAGCTAAGGACGCGTATACTTTCCTAATAAACTGGTTTCAAAGATTCCCACAGTTCAAGTCTCATGAATTCTACATTGCTGGAGAAAGCTATGCAGGTGATTAATTAATATCTTGATCTCCATGCAGACAGGTAAATTATATGCATCATGCAACATGTATATTGGTTATCTTTAATGGATATGGAATATTTATGTTTCAGGACATTATGTTCCACAACTTTCTGAGCTTGTTTTCGAGGGAAATAAGAAAGCATCGAAGCAAAACTATATAAACTTCAAAGGATTCATGGTGAGCATACTTCCAAGGACAACATTAATTATAATATGCATGATGCATGCATGTGTATCATCAATAATCACGTACGTACAATATATATCTAGCTAGCATAATTAATTAAACACCGGCCAGCGCCTGATCATGAGGTAAAATGCAGATCGGGAATGCAGCGATAGACGACGAAACAGATCAGACGGGAATGATCGATTATGCATGGGATCATGCTGTGATATCCGATCGCTTGTACCTTGAAATTAAGAGCAAGTGCAACTTCAGCCAAAAAAACACATCCAGTGACTGCGATCAGGCTATGGAGGAGTACTTCCAAGTCTATAATATTATTGACATGTATAGCTTGTACACTCCTACTTGCGTTGGAAACAATAGCAGCAACATCACAAGGCAGCAGTACCCTTTGATCCATGCTATCTCTCCCCATCACTTTTCTAAATTCGTAAGTTCTCAAATCCTTAACTTGGTCGTGCAGTACAGTACACTCATTATGATTTTAGAAAAAATACTATCAAACAGCTACAAAAATATAAGAAAGCAAGATGACATGATCTTGAGGACTGTTATACAAGAAGAATATGATTTTTCTAGAGAATTTTCTATTGCATTATAGGATGGGTGGTACAAGATGATCAGATCACGGGCAGGTTACGACCCTTGTTCACCAACATACACTACAGAGTATTTTAATAGGCCAGATGTTCAAGAAGCATTGCATGCCAATGTTACCAAAATTCCCTATCCATGGGTTCATTGCAGGTACATTCTGTATAAATCCATGCATATATCATATCTTGACAAACATATCCCAAAAAACAACTCATGAACATGTGAAGGTACTTGTAATATTACTATATGTATTGGCTAGCCAGGTATGAGTTTATCTGTATTAATTATTTTATGATGTACAGCCAGTACATCACGCTTTGGGTGGATTCATCAGCCTCAATTCTTCCCACAATAAAAAAACTTGTCGATGGGGGTCTCCGCATTTGGATTTATAGGTAATCCAAAAATGTTGTATACATTCATTCAACTCTCTTTACTTACTAGTTTGTGGCCAGTACTACCACATATATGTAGTCTAAAATGCAAAGAGTATTTATTCCTTTGGCAGTGGAGATACAGATGGAAGAGTACCGGTAACCTCGACTAGATACGCATTGAGAAAGCTTGGATTGCGTGTTCTTGAAGATTGGACTCCCTGGTACAGCAATCAGCAGGTAAATTTAGTTCTTGTTTGTTTACTTACAGAAAAAGTAAATTATTTTCAAGAGTTTTCTCATGTGTGGAGAGAGAAACACGTACGTTTGACTGGAATATTTTGTATGTATGTTGGATTGAATAGGTTGGCGGTTGGACAGTTGTGTATGATGGGATTATGTTTGTAACCATCAGAGGTGCGGGTCATCAAGTTCCAGTTTTTGCACCCAAACAGTCTCTCCAACTGGTTACACACTTCTTGGCCAATCAGAAATTGCCATCTGCACCATTTTGATATTGCTAGCTAGCTAGCTAGTTCATACTGCTTCAAGTTTTTTCTTCCTGTATTATCACATCAGAAAAGAAAGTCCAACACTATCAGCATTGATTTGTTATCTAGTATACAGTGAATATGAAAGTTACAACAAACATGAGCTCCAAGGACTCAAAATTAAACATGAAGCCTTTGGCTTTATTTTCTCTCCTTCCTCAACGGTTTATCCTGCTTTACTAACCTAAAAACCTAGGACCAGCCAGCAAAAGAAGCTCCTTGACAGCATCTTTTCCTATCATAACCATATCTTCATGAGCATATAGGCCTTTTCTAGATGTTTCCAGTACTACATTAGAGAGAGGGAGAAAAAAAAAGTTGCAGTGTTAAAGAATATTACTACTTGAATGGAGACAAAATGAGTAAATTATCCTCACTGAGAAAAGATGTCCATACCACGGGTTCCATCTGGGGAAGCTACCAAACCCTTTAAATATGCAATTGCCATCCTCATCCTTGTAAGCATATCCGGCAATGGGAGTGCGGCAAGATCCATTTAAGGTCTCGAGAAAGGCCCTCTCAGAGGCAACTGTAAGTACTCATGAGGAAGTACTCTTGTTTCCTTATGATTCAACGAGGCTATGTAATTAGCCTGCAAGGGGAAACTAACAATAGTAAAAAGAGTAGTTCCAAGAGGCAGAATGAAATCTTTCAGACAACTGCTATAAGGTAGTGCTTGAGAACATAAATCTTGATATTAAGTTAGATATCTAAATATATTACATGGAGTAATAATACACATATTAGCCTTTTACATATCTTTTTATAACTCTGTTTTCAATAAAGGGCAGTTATGTAAAATTTTATATTCAAATAAAAAAAACCTTAGTACTATTTTTTATTGGCACCGGGTGTCCAAGAACAAAGCCTTGACTAGTCTTGAGGGTGCACCTCGGTTAATTCAAGAGGAAATTCTCCCACTTTGATGGCCCCTATAAATTGTATGCACTCAAGAGGATTCGAACTTTAGCCCTGCAGAGAGCATACCACAAAGACCAAGGCCCAACCTCCAAAGAAAACAACTCTAGCACTTCCATTGATTTATGAAATCACTTCCGATTCTTTCATTGCACAAAAGAGATACAAGTAACTTGGGGGTATTATATGATTGGTTGATATCAAAAATATGCTATGAAGTGACACTATCACATTGGTTATTGTAAAATGGGTTGTAAATTATTTGAACAAATATAATTATTCATATTACAAATACCTACCAAAACAAAACAAAACAAAAAACATTGACAAAAGAATCAGCAGCATTATTGCTGATGTGAAAATGCACATATTGCTCCAACATAAATATAATAGGAAGCACTCCATATCAGCATATTTTTTGGTTTGGGTCTTAGAATGCATGTGCCCCTCACTCCTCAGTAGCATAATTATACTAACATTGTATGCATGTCGCTATTTCTCTATAGATTTATCCAGCATCCTCTTATTTTCCCGCAGAAGTTCTGAAGATGAAAAAAATTCACAACCATGAAAAAAACTAGTTAATAAATGATTAGTAGTTTCAAATAAAGCTAAATTGTAACTAAGAGCACACAATGCATCATCTCCAATAAGTTACCATACACATATAAACATCCCAAAAATGAAGCTACAGACAACAAACCCAATCGATCCGAGCATGCACATAAAAACCAGTAATGTCATATAGAAAACTAGGCATGCTATGGACCCAGCAAGCCCATTTATACAACGCAAACAAGTTTGTTTTCTTTTCAAAAAAGTTAAGTGCTTGTATTTCAAAAATTTTAAAACCCATTATCATTTAGATCATAGCAAGTCAGCAGCAATATTGTTTTACTTTGCGAATCGGGCTCGTTACAATTAGATTGTGCTGTAGAGCGGCAAAGTAATCTACAAGATACTCATCCGATAAGATAGCCACGGACCTAGTAATGATAAATTTAACACACAACATCGACTCCAATTACAGAAAACCACAACCAAATAAATAGATCAGGATGAAGTAATCAAATATAGTAAAAACCTAACTCTGACTGCAAATCTGATTCCTAGCCGAACACCACAATCAAATTAATAAATAAATAAATAAAAAATCAGACTGTGCTTCCACACAATATAATAAATTAACCTATAAAATCATATAAATTTTTCAGAATTCAAATCCTCCACACTTACATACAAATCATGTTCTTTAACAAACGACAACACAAGGAAGGAAGAGAAAGAAAGGTAGGAGGAGGGAACCTGCGGGAGTTTTTCTCTTGCCGAATAGAAAGCTCATGGCGATCGAAGAGTACTACAGCGCTTTAGAAAGGAATCCGGATGATGGAGGTATTTGATCGTTCTTTTGGCATTTTTTTTTTGTTTTTTGCAAATACACTTCATATATAATTATTCAACAAATACACTTCAAAATCACAAATATCATCTGGTTTACAGCTAATCTGACTTGCAAGGAGCTAGAAAAAAAAATCACCAAAATTACATATATCATCTGGTTTACAGCCAATATATCATCTGATTTACAACCAATCTGTAATAGGAGCATGTGATGCTTCGAGATATTAATGGCTATTCTTTTATCAACTTCTTTTTTTTATCAGTCTGAACTCCACTTTCAACTCCACCATTTTCAGAAACCACTTCACTGAGATCTGCCTGCAAAAAGCAAAAATATGATCAAAAGGCCAACAGAATTCACTCTAACCATTTTCAGCCATCTCTTTAGCCTCAGCCAAGCACTGGTAGAAACGATCAAGTTATAATGGAAAATAGGAAAAGACAAAAATTCAGTGATGATCCAAGAGACCAAGTTTTGGTGATTTAGAATGCGCATTAGTTCTTAACATTACAAGCACATTCGAATGCATCATTGGTCCTTAATCCACATTAACATACCAGCTCCAATTGGCTTGCAATACGATGCTCAAACTCCTCCACAACTTTACTTAGCACAGATTCCACCAACTGTTCCACACAGAGGAGCAATACAATTCACAAATAAGTAGTAGAGCAGGATAAGTAGCAATTATAGCACTCCCAAAGTTGTGATGGTAGCAGTTGTAATGGTATTTGTATTCATTCCTCTCACAAGTTGAAAAGGGCAGTTGGCTTGATTAAGTTCAGTCCATTCATGAAGCTATCCCAATGTTGGCTTAATATTTAAGACAAGATATGCCAGAGAAAAAATTGCTCATGCAAACTACCATATAATTAACAGATGAGAAAACATCATTTAAGGAAATGCAGCAATGCTCACCTCATTTGACTCGTTTAGATGAGCTCATCTTTCAGAATGACCAAGGATGACCCAGCTCATCCCCATGCTCACTGTCACCACCTCATCTCCATGCTCACTATCACAGAGACATAGGTCTGCCTTTCCAATGCCTTGCCTGCATTCTTTTTATTTTTATTTATTCTTTCAGATCGACCAAACAAGAGAGAGGCATCAACTCGTGATTTAGATATACAGCAAAGAGAAAATATCTTTCATTTTCATCTCAATCTCAGTCCATGCAACAAATCTGATAAAATTACCGCAAATTCAAGTCTCAATTGTTAGTTATTACACAAACCCTTGAGCAAATTTCAATGGCTTCATCCACCCAGAGAGGGGAAGAAATTTGCTATAAAATCTCAAATATGGATGCAAGTGCGCTTTCTAGAAAACTTGGATGGAGAGAGTTGAGAAGAGAGAGCCCGAGATGTTTTTACTAATTAAAAGTTCCAAACTTTCCATTCCATCCATATTTTCCTCCACTTTCTACGCATCCAAACAGACCACTTTCTCGGAAAAATTTGTTGCTAAAGAAAAAGAACAAGAAGAACACGAGGCCACAGATCAATCTCTCAGTGCCCCTCTGTTTTTATTTCGTAACCCATCAAACAATAATAACAGGAAGAAAATTCACAAACACCAACTGAAGAAAAACCAGCAACGATAATAACAAACTATGACTTCCAAAAAATGCACAAACACCAAATGAAGAAAAATCCATCGCACAATAGATTGATACCAATTTCACAAAATCATACCTATTTCATACTCAAAACCCAAACCGAGAGAGAGTGTTGTGTTCTTGAGCCAAGCCAAGAGAGAGAGATGAAATCGCACAACAGTGAAGATCGACCCAGGAACGGAGAGAAGAGGGAGAGAAGAGTTTCTGAAGAAAGGAAAACAGAAGGAACAGGGGGAGTTTCTGAAGAAAAGAAAACAGAGGGAAGAGAGGAAGTTTCTGAAGAAAGAAAAATACGAGGGAAAGAGAGAGGTTGGGACGGAAACAATAAAATAAACGTTTGTTCTTTCAACAGTGGCTCACCAACTATGGCCAGGGAGGTTAATTCACTGTAGTTTAAAGTTAAGAAATTTTGCATTTGGCTAGTTCGATTTTTAATTCAATAAAAGCTAAAATTTGGATTTGAATTTGGTAATGATTAGGAAAATATATAATTTTATTTTTTTATCTTTATACTTTATATTTTGAAACAAAAAACGCATGGAACCCTTCTGTTCTGTTCACACGCGTGGGCCTATGGAGTACGACATGGAAGGCCCAGTACAATTGTCATAAAGACAGGCCCATGTGTCTTTTCAAAACAGTTCCAACCCAAGATCCCCTCCGGAGGCCAGCCCCCTCACAAGGTCACAAAAGACCTAAAAAAAGAAAAAAAATTTAGGGCTTCTACGTAAGACTAATGTTCTTGTGCTAAGCCAATATTATATAGTTTTTGTCAATGGTGTGACAGAAATGATGGGGGATATAACCATGGAGGTTTCTGCCTAAGGTTGATTAAGGTGTGGTTTACATGTTTTTTGCCATGCATCAACCAGTAGCATGGCACAGGTTGTTGCTTTACATGCATATATGTATGTATATATATATATATATATATTTTTTGCATGTGTTTTCTGCTATTTTTTATAGATTTTTTTAGAGGTTGCTAGCTTTAGCTATGATGCTGGTGTTTCTCCCAGAGTAGTATATGTGAATATCCAGCCTACCTAACTTACTGTATAATGTATTTGTGAATATGGTGTTTTTGTAAGTATGTTTTATCAACTAAAACAGATAAAAACAGAGTCAGAATATTACCAAGTGCACTACACAAAAATACAAATAAAAAAAATAAAAAATATAGCACTACAAATGAAATGAAACTACCCCAAAGACAATGCACAAGCTCTGTGCCCTCTGGGGAGCATGGAAACGATAAATAAATATTAAGAAAAATGCTACTCGCAACCGTCCTGGGGAACCCCCGCAGCATCATGTCCAACATGGCAAATGCAACAACGTCATTTGCATTTTCCTCAAAGACTGAAGGAGTCTGGTCGCCTCCTTTCTCATTTCGCCCCCATCCCCACAAAAACTCAACTTTTCACTCTTTCTTCGTCTTCGTCTTCTACATCCACACAAGTCACTCTGTCTTCGTCTTCGTCTTCTAGGGTTAGGGGAAACCCAATCGTCGTCCACGAAGTCACGGCCCCATGAAGCCGAAGCCTGCCACAGCCTAGTCTTCGTTTTCTCCATAGTCAGTCTTCGTGGTCTTCACAAACCCACGGACCCACGAGCACCCACAATCACTATCTTTGTCTTCTCCACGAAGCCACAGATCTTCAGAACCTCTGTAGATAGGTACCTTGCCAACCTTGCATGGAACATTCTCATGCAAAGGTAAATCTGGTATTTTCTAGGACCCATCTTTTCTCACAAGCACTAGTTTTTATTTTTTTCTTTTTTTGGGTTCTACTTAATATAATGCTTCTTATCGATCTTTAAAGATGTCCTCGAATTCATTTATCAGCAACCTTCCCGTACTTTTTGAACTCCCTCAAGATGACTTTTAGTCGTCTTCTACGCATTTTTGGCGACACCAGATGTATCCCCAAAGGTAGAAGAGCAGTCCATGGAAAGATTATCACATCTGGGTTCCACCCGAATGTCTATGCAAACAACCATTTGATCTCATTATACGCAAAATCCAATCGTATGGATGATGCTCGCAAAGTGTTTGATGCAATGCCTGAAATGAACCTTATTTCATGGACTGCTTTGATATGTGGGTATTCCCAAACTAGTTTCAAAGAAGAAGCTTTAAATTGTTTCAGATTAATGGTTATTGATGGTTTCAATCCAAGTCCTTATACATATGTTGGAGCCATATCTGCTTGTGCTAGTATAGATAACGCAAGAGCTGGTAAGGAGATTCAGGGAAGGATTTATAGACGCATGAGCAAGAGTTGAATGGCCGAGTCAGTAATTGCTTGATCAATATGTATGGGAAATGTGGTTTGTTGAACTCTAAAAAGAAAGAGACGCCATTGATCTTTTCCACAGGTTCCAAAAATTGTATTGGAGTTTTGGTTTTATATTGGACTATGTAGTTGATGTAGAAATTGTAAAACAATGATGATTGAGCAGTTGATTGTTTCACTTTGGCCATTGAGCATTTTTGTAAAACAGTGATAATTGGATATTGGTTGTTGAGAAGCAGGTTATTTTGTTGAGCAGTTTATTGTTGATGTAAAAACCCAGGTGCAGGTTATTGTATGGACCAAATATTAATGTATCGAGCAGGTTAATGTATCTTGTTTTCTAATTTATATAGATAAACTCCAAATTTGGTATAAATCTTTCTTGTTGATGGGTTTCAGAATCTCTAGTGCGCAGCATAATGCTATTGAACCTGGATGCATTCATGTTTTAATCTCCCTTGTTGATGGGTTTTAAACTAAGCTTAGCATGTTTTAATTAAACAGATGCTATCAGTTTTAAGTAAAATTAAGATATTTGAGCATTAAATGAAGATGATTCTTTTTTAAAAAAGCTGCATTCCTGGCGAGTTGTCTTGTACAGCAACTACAACCCTAAAAAATAGGCTCGAACAAAGCGAACTTCATTTTCACTAACAAATAATGCATTATCACCCAGCTCGTAACCAACATCCCTAACTTCATTTTAAAGCCCTCATTGACAGCATTCATTATTTCCTACGGAACAACAACAATATTCATAAAGAAACAAAATAGACTATTGTTTTGATATACACAAATAACAACATTAGACCTGCCAATACACAAATAGCAACAAATGGCTTTCTAATACACAAAATACCAACAAATGGCTTCCCAATACACAAATACCAACAAATCTCTTCCCACAACAAATGGCTTCCCAATATACAAATACCAACAAATGTCTTCCCAATACACGAACAAACTGGTTGCACACACACAGAGATGCACTATCAAGTAGAACTCTCAGATTCCTCAAATGTTATTTAAAAAGAAAAATAAAATGTGAGCCAACTGTCATTTCAATCCCTTATATAACTCATATGCCAACTCACCTTAGTTAGTGTCGGCAAATGGACATGTTTAAGCCCCTAATATATTTCGAAAAGATCAAATGCTGAGAAAATCGGGTATATAACAAATGGTGAACCTGCTAGCAATCTTCAGCATTAATGGAAAGTTAGGGAACCATGAAAGCATAACTTTCTACAATGAATACGATAAACATGTCAAGCACAGATCCAAATGACGGATTCAAATGACAGACATCATTTTTTTCTCCATAAAAACATATATGGACCGAGCATGTTTTAAATTCTTTTCAATTAGTTTTACTATGACAACAATTATTACTACTTACTAGGTTTGTATTCAGAGCATGAATGAATACCTTTATTGACGAACGCATAGAAGTCAGTATAGTTTTCTCTCAACCAAGTTGATAAAATACATATGGGGTAGGAGGCTGTAATATATTTTGGCAGAAGTATTGGCAGATAGTTACACAAATCCACAGGTTTCCACATTACTTGCTATTTTGGGCGGGGAGATTCTGGTATTTCATTATTGATAATGATTTCAATGTTACAAAATATATTTTTTCAAATAAAAATGGAAAGAATGGACTTGCAAACTATATTTAGTAAGCTGATAAATCCATCTCAAAACTAAATGAGATAAAGGGAAAGCCAAGGCAGAAAAACCTTGGACTATTCTTCAACAACATATTCAGAAGTGCAGCAAGCAATAAGCCAAGGTTATCAAAGCATACTGTTTGAATCTAAAACCCACACCAAAAGTCAGGATATGTCCCATGCTACTCACTTGAGTCTTGAGTCTTTCAGGCCCTATAATGCAACTCACTTGAGTGAAACAAAATAGCTTAAAAGTGCAGCTACGATGATAATAAATTTCCAGTACTCGCCTCAGTCTTTAGATACCAAACTGATGTTTTTAACAAAATTGATCATGCTTGGGAAAACAAAGGTTAAAGGCATGAGTGTAAATTATCCAAACAAGTTAACTACCATAATTACATGAACAATTAGCATGTGCACTGAATTCCGTTATTAGCAAAATAATTTGATTTTCTTAAAAACCCCAAAATTAGCTCACTAATGCTATCACTATCACTCACCTTTATTACTATAAATTTAGAACCTAATATGAAATTTAACAAGCATTCTGCAAAACATCGACTATGGAATAAAAAATATAATACTATTTTCTTCCTCATGCCCACTTCAATTGATCTATCTCTGAGAATATTTCTTGACTTAATTATCTAAATGTCTTCTTATTCTTGCAGGAGGTACTCTACACCAACCCAAACTATTCATTGCTTGATGACCACATACCCATTGAATCATAACATACCCTTTTGTTCGCATTATGTACTCTACAAGATTGTCTTCTTGTTCTTAATATGATGTCTTCGTGTAGTTAAACATGGGAATGTGCCATTAATCCTGCCGGATTGTCTTCTTGTTCTTAAAAGCCAACAAAAACAGAAAAAGAACAAAAGGGAAAGGAAAAGCACAAGAAGACAACTAAAAATACTTTTTTTTTTTACCCAAACATAAAATAAAAAACTAGAAATAGACAAGGCAACAATATCAACAAGCATTCTTTGCAGTATCACATTATCTACGTAAGAAACGACAAAATTAAATAGTAACATCTATAAAATGCAAACCCTGTGGCAAAATTAATGGAGATAACAGTTGCAGTAAATTTCCTAGTCCCTAGACTTTTTGGTCATCCTCGACGAACCCCATGGCTTTGGAGTCTTCCTCTTTAACAACTAAAAATGCTTATAGATGTTTCTAGCCAACAAAATGTGAACAAGAACACCACATACGAAAACGAAGACACGAAGACAACGACGTGGGATGTCTTACCTAAAGCTAGCCACGAAGACACGAAGCCAAAGAACAGAGATGGAGGAGACCTAATAACTGTTCACGCGAAGACGAGTAGATCTACCAGTTCTTCTAGACCCAAAGACGACGAAGCGGAGCTCAATATCTTCTTCTTCCACAATCATGCATTTCTTTTGATTTTTTGGTTCTAAAATGTAAAACTTTCCCTCCTTTTTGTCTGTGTTAGATTTTCTTACAATTTTTTTTTCGACCTGGGTTCAGCTCGAGCAGGGGCTTCAGCTTCTTCTTTTTGTTTTGTTTTCATTTTCCCTCCTTCTGCATATTTCATTCATTTTTCTCCTTTTTTTAATTTTAACAATAAGCTAGGCAGGTTTCGTGTCGGTTCCGCGCCAGTAGTTGCATATAGAAAAACTGATAAAGAGTCGTGCTATCCAAAGCCTCATTATTTTGCACACCCGATGACATGGCATTGTTTTATTTAAAAAAAACGCACGGCATACAGACCAAAGGAAGGAAGGATCACAAACATTTCTTCTTCAAGCAAAACAAGATGCACGGCTTATTTACAGACCAAAGACTTGCAATCTGCCGACTTTACAAGCATCATTGAGGAAGGTCCTTTTGAATATAATCATGTTATACATCAAGCTCACAGGAACCTGGAAATCCTTTTTTGGGATTCCACTTAGAGAAAATGGGTTCCCAACAAATTCAACTGCTTGTTATTTTCTTCATCTTTGCATCACTCACATGCCTCTGTTTCAGCCTACCAAGGGCACGCTTGCCTGAATCGGGAGATAATATCCCAGAAAATGGCCGCCAACATGGGGAGGCGGAGAAGAGGTTTGAAATTTTCAGGAGGAATTTGAACTACATAATAGAGAAGAATGCAAGGAGATCGTCGTCGTCCAATGCGCACCACCTGCGATTGAACATGTTTGTTGACATGACCCCCCCTGGGTTGAGAGGGGTGAGAAGTGGAAGGTAAGAAAGGGAAGAAAGAAGGAAGGAGTGGAAGGTAAGAAAGGGAAGAAAGAAATACGAAGTATGGGGGTAAAAAAATAAAATTATATGTTTTTAAGTGATGTGTAAGAGCATTTTTATTGGATTAACTAAAAGTTAAATATATTAAGTATTTAGTTATTAAAAAACAAAATATGGTCACAATAGATTAGCTAAATTCTACGGTGACTTAAAGTTTTTTCAAATTTAAAAGTTACTATACATACATTATATATATATTTTATTAATTATTTATCTCTCCCTTTCTTTTTATCACATATTTTATCACAATTAATATATTAATTTGAATTAGTGATATATTAATTTAATAAAAATATAATTATTGATTCATATATAATAGGTAGAGCAGTAAAATATGATAAAAAAACATTTTGGAGTTCTACTAAGGTTTCCACGTACAAATCTTATTTAGGAACCGAAAAAAATAAATGCTTTAAATCAGAAACATCAAATGGCTCCACCTTTTGTGACAGTAGGCGACCTTACATTTTCAAACCAACTCCAGTACTCAGGATTGCAATGCATTGGAGAAGTCACCATGATCGGCCTTGGCGTAAAAGGACCTGCAGATCCTTTCCAGTTTGTCAAGCAATTCATAAGTACATCTCCCACTTTCCCTTCATTCATGGCCTCATACACCTTCTCAATATCCTCACCTGGACTCACCTTCTTTGCCCCACTAAGAAGCTCAGTCCCCACTTCACTCCTCACAAACCGATACATAGAATAAGTTCTACATTTCTTGATTCTGTTGGCTATTGGAAAATCTCCATTCTCGAATCTATCACGAGCTTTCGCTACCTCTTCCCCAAGTCTTGCTTTCAGTTCATCTAGGAATAGTGGTATGCGCTTGAATATTGAGTAGCCCTTGTCATCTCCATATTCTGGTTTAGGATCTTTGAGAGCTCTTTCTACAAGTACTTCTCGAAGTTTAGGCAAGAGAGCATAAGATGGATTTGTGGGGTCATCAAGATAAGAGAAAACTGGCTGGTGCTCAATGACCTGCAAGAGTTCTTTCTCGCAGAAACGGGATTCGAGGAGTGATCCATCTTGAGCAGTGTAGAGAGTTTTCCTCACAACTTGGAGAAGAACATGTTTCACAACTTCCCTCATGTTTTCCTCCAAATGTCTTAGATCAATTGCCTGGCAGAGTGCCACCATGTAAGTGGCAGACATCAGCTTTAGGATCTCAATGGCTTCGGCACTTTTTCTGGCTGAAATCAACCCGAGAGAATTCACATCTTGATTGTGTTGTTCTGCGCTCTGTACATGAGTTGTGACAGGGTTTGCCAAGTATTGGAGCTCAGAGCAATATGCAGCCATGGCTATCTCTGCGCCTTTGAAGCCATAATCCAAGCTTGGATTAGGCCCCCCACTCAAATTGGAAGGCAAGCCATTGTTGTAGTAGTCACATACAAGTTCAGAGAATTGAGCAAACATGAGCTTCCCAATAGCTGCAATGGCAATTCGGAGATTGTCCATGGAGACACCAATTGGTGTTCCCTGGAAATTCCCTCCATGGAGAGCCATATCTCGAGCAACATCGATCAACGGGTTATCATTCACAGAATTGATTTCCCTTTCGATTGAATGCGTTGCCATGCGAATAACTTCGATTTGGGGCCCAAGCCATTGGGGAGAGGTTCTGAGTGCATACCTGTCTTGTTTTGGCTTTGTAAGGGGATCTTTTTCATGACGAAGCTTTGCTTCTTTCATGTAGTCACTTTCATCCAAAAGGAACTCCATGATAGCTGCCGATTCAATCTGGCCAGGGTGGTGCTTGAGCTCATGTGTTAGTGGGTCTGTGAACTCAGGCTTGCCTAGCATGACTTCACAAAACAAAGCGGAGAGAACTTCTGAAAGCAGAGCCAAAATGTTGGCATCAAAACAAACTGTTGCCGCCACAGCTGAGCCCACAGCTGTCCCATTTACAAGAGCTAAACCTTCCTTTGCTTGAAGCTCAAAGGGAGCCGAAATCCCAGCTCTTGTCAGAGCTTCCACGGCAGTGATCTCTTCACCTTCAGAGGTGAGCACTTTGGAATTTTGCCGGCCAGTTAGTAATCCAGCTATATAAGATAACGGTACAAGATCCCCTGAAGCAGTAATAGTCCCTCTTAGAGGCAGTTTTGGGATCAAATTTTTGTTCATAAGCTTGGCCGTGGCTTCAAGTACCTCCCATCGAATACCAGAAAAGCCTTGCATGAGTGTGTTTGTACGAATCAACATAGCTGCTTTTGAGTAGCTAGATGGAAGGTTCTCTCTCCCAATCACTCCAGCATTAAGGAATCGAATAAGCTCTGTCTGGAGATCAGAGGTTTTGTTGGTGCGCCGATGTGATGTGGCTCCAAATCCGGTGGTAACACCATATGTGTCTGTTCCACGGGAAATATGCTCTGCAACCCAGTTGGCGCTTTTGGCTACACGTTCACACGCCACAGCTTCATTAAGATTAACCTTTACTTCACCACGACGTGCAATGGCGGTGACTTGACCGACAGTGAGGGTCGTACCCTGTATGTCAACAGTTTGCACCCGTGCAAACTGCGACACCATGTTGCAAACTTCATCAAAATGGGTGCATTGCATGGCCTCCGCAGCTTTCTTCCAGTGCAATGGGGTTGAGGCATGGGAATTTTCTGATATATAAATGAGGTTTGTGTTGTCTTTTGGGAGAGGGAGAGCTGGAGGACGGAAATGCTTGTTGGGGCGGCCAAATCCATTGGTTGCCATTGCCAGAATTGAGCAAATATTTTCAGAGGGTGAAGGAGAGAACTGGGAGTGGTAAGCTATATGCAGTGTGGGTTGTGATTGAGCTTGGGAGGGAATTAGTATCTGTTGTCTATTTATAGCAGTGAAAGGGTGTACTGATAAGTGCTAAAGGTCGGCGTCAAGGGTAGGGGTGTAACCGGTCCGGTCCAGTCCTGTTTTGGACAAAATTTAAAACCGAATTGGTATGTACCGGTTTTGTATTTTTCAAAACCGATTACGCACCGGTTACCCTTCTAAACCGGTACTTCCGGTTTTACCGATTTCCGGTCAGGTCCGATTTTTCGATTTTTTTAAAATATAAATTTCACAATTTATCATTAAAAATTTGTTTATAAAAAAAAAAACTTTTAGTATTAATTATAAGTATTAATATTAGTTATAATCTTTTAGTAAAAAATTTTAGTATTAATTATAAGTATAACTATAATCTATAGTCTATATTAGACTATTAGTATTATTTATAAACTTATATATTAGTATTAACATTTAATGTAATAATTTATAAATTATAATATGAAATTATTTCATATATATGTATATATATATATATATATGAAATTATAAATTAACATTTAATGTATAAATTTATAATTATACATTATATATAAAATTTATTTATATTAATATTTAATATATATTTAAAATATTTTGTATAAAACTTATATATAAAAATATTATTTTTTATTTTTTTTAATCAACCGGTCCAGTCCGGTCCAAAAAATCTCAAAATCGAAACTGGATCAGAACTAACCGATTTTTATATTTTAAAAATTGATTCCGAACTGAATCGATTCAAAATCGATAAAATCAATCCGATCTGGACCGATTTTTCGATTTGAATTTATACCCTTAGTCAATGGTCAAATCAAGTCTTGATTTAGAAAAAAAAAACCAAGAGTTGGTTGGTGGAGTGAGAACTTGCATGGAAGATGGTGGGAAGTGTACGTTTGGCTGCTTTTTCTTTGCGATGGTTGGTGGGTTTTCAATATGATACTGCTTTCCAGGTACTCAAAAAAAAGACCATTGACCAGGATGATGAGATGCCACTCATATCACCTTGACGCCCTTGGCCAATGGCAATCTTATCTTCAATTTGTGTTAAAGCATCAACCGCACTTGTTAGGAATTTGAATCTTTCAAATTCACACTTAGAATTCACTTTTTATAGAAATATCAAGAAAAATAAAAAAAAAATAATAATATAAGAATGTACGTAGAAACTTTCAAAATAGAAAAAAAATCACCAATTCTAGAGAAGAAAATACACTATATAAAAAATTATTACAATCAGATAATTTTTCTCCTCACCCTAAATGACACCCACAAAACTTCTCCACTATCAAAACTTTAACTCTCACCTCTTTCTATTTTATAATAAAAAACTAATAGGTTGGGTTTTTGCTCCTTCGATGTCCCACACCGGTGGGAGAGAATTAAGGAGCAGGCCTTAAGACCTACCTTTGATTACTTTGCACACTTCCTCTTCTACAAACAGCCTCTCTAACCATCTTGCACTTTGTTGATCTATAGTTGAGAAAGATAAGCCATCAACTAGTGGTCACCAATTGTGCTCTTCAGATAACACCTGTTGATAATACTGCTCAATATGGTTTTTGATAACCAATTGTTCCGAAAAGACTGTCCCATCTACCAGCAAAGTATCAATTGTATTGTTCCTCTTGTGAGAATTAGCCACCCTATGAAAGAATTTTGTACACTAATCCCCCTCCTTAAGCCAGAGCGCCCTTGATTTATGTCTCCATGAAATCTCATCCATCAGTGTTACTCTTTCAAGTTCAGCAACTACCTGATTCTTGCAAATTTTTTCAGGTTCGAAGAGTGTTCTTGCCTCCTCCTCACCCTCAAGACCATATAGTTCCTCGACAAGAGAGCGCCTTTGTTGAAGCACATTGCCAAAAACTTGTTCATTCCATTGCTTTAAATCATGTTTTAGAGCTTTCAACTTTTTTGCCATTATGAAGCTTGGAAAGCCTTGGAAGTTATAAGAAGACCACCATAGTCTTACCCTGTCTACAAAACCGTTAGTTTTAAGCCACATATTCTCAAATTTAAAATACCTTCTACCCTCTTAGAGACCTCCATAGTCTAAAATGATGGGAAGTGGTCAAAGCATAAACGAGGTAATCCTCTTTGAGCTACATTCGAAAAGTGTAATTCCCATTTAAGAGATAACAAGAACCTAACAATCCTCGACCAAGAAGGTAAATCTCAGTTATTAGACCACATAAATGTGCCTCCTGAAAGTGGAATGTCCATCAGCTCCTGTTCTGCAATGAAATCAGAAAAATCCCTCATGGCAGGATTGATGAGGGAAACACCCAACCTTTTGCTTGGAAAGCAAGTAATGTTAAAGTCACCTCCAATGCAACTTGGTAATTCCTGCCAAGATAGAAGTCCCGCCGAAGTCCCGCCAATTCTTCCCACAGTAACCTTCTCTCTGAATCAAGGTTTGGGCCATAAACTCCAATGAATGCCCCCATTTAAAGTCGTCTTTAAGATTCTCAAATGAGCATGCAACAGTGAAGTCACCCACACATTCCTCCACCCTTTCCACCACCCTTTTATCAAACAAAATAAGGACTCCCCCGGAAGCTCCTTTAGAAGGCAAGAAAGACCACCCGCATGTTGCCCTATCCATAAGCTGCACATTATTTGGCTTGTAATAATTTCCAACTTGGTCTCCTGTAAACAAATAATATCCCCTTCCATTGACGAACTAGATTTCAAACTTGGAGCCGCTTATTAAGATCGTGCAGCCCCCTCACATTTCATTATATAATTTTTGGCTTTATGGGACAACCATCTTACCCCTACCCTTGCAACGCTCCCGATTGGAGCTCTTCTCTCCACCATCATCTTTCATTGCCCACGTAAGCCTCTTGAGTTCTCTTTCCCTCTTCTTAACCAAATTGATGGATAGGTTGGATTTGGAGTGTGCATGTCCTACCTCAATGGTTGTAAGTAAAACCAAAAATTTAGCTTTGAAGCCCTCACAATTGATTCCTATAACATGTTTAATATCCATCGATTTCTGGATGACCCAATTTGATACCTTGAGGTGAAAAGAATTTAGAGGAATAGGTTCTTCCTCTCCATCCTTAGCAGCATCGAACACAAGCAAAGTACCACCCAAATCAACCTCCCCCAAATCACCCACTAGATCTATGCTTCCAGAAAAAAAAAATAAATAAATAAATAAATCTGATGATGGAACAGTAGACGATGGCCCGGCAACCAAATTAGAGGCGTCCATCGTTGTGTTCTGTAACTTCCCACAGTGCTCCAAGCTTCCATTGACTCTACCACATCCTCATCCAATGACTCTGCCCACTCCACTCCTGTCGTGACCATCTCAGAAACCAAAACCATAGCCTTCACCGCCATGATGACTGGGGACAGCCCAGACATAATCGACGACTCAGTTTGTGGCCCCCTGAGTTCAAAAACTTCACCCATTGGTTCTAAGGATGCTCGCGTAAGATTCTACGCAGGATCTATCATGAACCTCTCAGAAACTGACAGCGTAGCCTTCGCTAATGTGATGATTGGGGATAGCCCAAATACTGTTGGCGACTGAGTCTATGGCCCCCCGAGGTCAAAAGCCTCACCCAAGTTGTCCGTAGATGCTCGCATGAGTATCTGCGCAAGATCTATTTTTGCCGCCGAAGGAGTGCCAGGATCGAGGACGATGTTTACCAGTGCTGAGGTAGAAGGTTCCTCTGGCCGATGTAGCAGAAGTGGGTCCATGGGCCCAGGACTATCTTCAGTCAGTGATATTGGCCCAAAAGAATAGCCCTTTCCGAAAACGGGCCCATGAACCTTAGACCTCCATTTCAGATTACGAAATGCACAACCGAGGCCAAGCCCATACTTGTGCTTCCATTTTTCTGGCTTACAATCACTGTGCTTCAACTTTCCTAATTTTGGAGGTCGCGGGCTATGGCCCAAGCCCAGGCCCAATCCTTTGTTTATTTTAACAAACCAAGCCTTAATCTCCTTTCTAAATAACTTCATTTCCTCCTTCAAGCTCGTAACTTCCTTTTTCAAACTAAAGAGAGACCTCTGCAACTCACTTTCTACTGGACAGACTTGGGACAGAGTCCCACTATCCATTTCAGGTAAATCACGTCTTCCCACTTCCCCTTTCAAGCCAAAGCCCTCCAAAAGATCCCCTACCATGCCCCACCTTTTTGTTTTTTAAACTTTTTTCTAACGCCAAAGTGTGACTCGAAACTCCATGAACTGCCGCCCTACTCCCTGCACCACCCAACACCACCTCTGTATACAACTTGGACTGCCTCCCAATCTCCTTGCCCTTTCCCTTCCCCTTCCCCTTCTCTACCTCTATGTCCAGTTGTGGAGCATGAACTGGAGCCTTCTTAGCCAAGGTTGTTTAGACAAAAACTACTTCAACTCCATTGATAAACTCTTCCAACCCTTTCTTTCCACTCCTTTCAGGATTGCTAAAAGACCATGACCTCCGTTGCCACCACCATAATTTGTTACTTCCAAGAAGTGCCCATAAGCATTAGACCTCCTATGAGCAAACAGATCTTTGAATCCATCCCTATAAGTCTTGTAAAAATATTTCCTTCCCCCCAATAAAACACATTCTTCCACTATATTGGCCAGCCAACAAGTACTGGCACGGTTGAGCACCATCTCCTTGGTTACCTTCCTCCTCCTCCAAGTGATGCGACAGTAATTTCCACCCTCCATAGGCAAAATAAACACATTTGTTTCTGTTAAAAGATGTTTAAGAATGCCCATGATTATCCCAAAATAGAAAAACAATTGAGAAGATTAAAGCAGGATGATTCAGGTGAAAAGTCACCGGAACACACTTCCCATCATATGTGTGTATAGAGAGAAAATACTTTCTAACAAAAAGAAAATTGAGAACCCTAATAGTCATATTTTAATCGAGGGTGCAAATTGAAAATCATAGAAGTCTAGGATGCAAATTAAGTTTTTTTGTAGTTTTGGGTGCAATAAAAAATAGGTGGTATTTTGTAAGTGAAAAATGTAATTTTTCCAAAACAATAATAAAGTCTAGATGCAATTGTATCATTAAGGGAAAAGAGGGAATTTTACTTAATGGGAGTCAAGAGTATAGATGGGAAGTAGATGAACTAATGGCACCCTGAGAAAATAAAATCTGAATGCAACAAACACTACCAACACAATATTGCCATTGAGGTAAACATGGGTAGAGGCAAAGGGCATGCAACAAGAAAAACTAACCGCTTAAAGGAGGGGAAGAAGAATGCTAACTCATATTCATCCAAACATTCACGCACTAACCAAGTCCATCCTCATAGATCCCATGTTCAATAACTTTAATATAGGAAATGCATGCAACATTGCCACTCAATTTGGATCCAATTAATCCATATAACATCTAATTCCCCATTAAGATACTCCCTACATATAGCATTAATAACAGCCACCATGGTATGCGGAAAAAAAAACAACTAATCACCTCCAAGTGTCTAAGCAACACAAAAAATAATCACTTACAAGTGAGTGTTTGGGAAAAAATATTTATACAAATTGTCATGCTAAGTTTAAAAAATATGTGTCTCTGTAAGACTGTACGGCAAATACCGACTGTACCGATCGGTACGGCAAATGAATCAGATAGCCATTTTGGTTGCTTTGAGGGAACCAAAATCGTCCACAAAGTTTCTCCCATAATCAACTTGATTCATTTCATTGATAATGCACTGAATAAATACAACTGAAACATAATTGCCTGCTAAACATTAGCTATAATTTAGGACCACTACTAACAATCACCTAGACACAAGGACCATTACAAACGAAATAATTAAGAATAACAAAATGATCTTAACAGAATTTTTAGGTTGATTTGCAGCCAAAGACTCGGCTAACTACCTAGACCACTTATTGGACTCTCAACAGCATAACATAAATAATACTTAACAAATCTTAGAGGAAATAATCAACTACTACTGGGCCAATCTGATGGGCACCAAGATCGATCTAGTCTTAAAAATCATTTGTAAGTTCCAAATGAGTTAATTACAAGGTCAAGAGCCAAAAAGATCAATGAGCCAATGCAAGGATTGGTGCAATCCACTTGGGATGAAACTAGCAAGACTCCAACACTCAAGATGGGCTTCATAGAAGGAGATCCAGTTTTGATCCACTTGATACAAGCTATGGAAGACATGAACTAGACTTATTGCTTGGTCCTTGTTTAGTTTACTTAAAGGGCTTATTTTATTAGTTATAGAAATTAGTCTAGAATAATGGGACTTAAGGATGTTTGGCCTACATATGTTTTATATTTTATGAACTAGGGTTTAAAAAAAAGTTTTAAAGGGTAGTTTAGGGGTTGTTTTAATTTGCAACTAGGGTTTCTTTTGGGAAGGCCTTGTATTTCCCCCAAGGGTATTTTTAGAAAGGATTTTATGTTAACCTAGGGTTTTGAGGGATTGAGATATGTAAGTACTGTAGCCGAGGCACTATTCAATTTTTGGAAGATGGGAATTTATTTTGGTTAGGATTTTAATTAGGTTTTGGTTTAAATACTCTTTGTAGCCTCATTTTTATTAGTTTATAAAATTTGATGAATTTATTCATTGTGAGTTGAGTTTATCTCCTCTTGTTCTTGAATGAACTTTTGAATTTATCAAAGGCAAATCACAACCTTTGTGGTGTTCTTCCTTATAATTTATGTTCTTGAGATAGGTTCTTCAACGGGTCTAGATTCTCATATAATTTAGGTTCTTGAAACAAGTTCCTCAACGGGTCTAAATTTTCCATTGGCTTGATTTTGGCTTTCTTGGATGAGTTTTCAAATTGATTGTAGGTTCAAGTGATTATTTTCCCACGGGTTTATATCATTTGGTATTCAGAGCAAGGTTTCCTATCAGGTCTGATTCTATATTTTAATTCTTACATCTTTAGATTTAATTCTATGGGTTCATTTTTCTAGGGTTGCCAAAAACAAAACAAAAATACAAAAAGTAGGCTGCCGAAATTCTTAGAGTTTTTGGTTTGACTGAAATTTGCATCACCTAGGGTTTCAAAATTCTAAGGTTTCTTGCATCTCTAAGTTTGTCAATTGCTTTGAGTGTCGTTCTATTGATTCTCTTCTACTTCATTGTCAATTCTTATGTCTTTGAATTCAATTGCTTGATTTTCACAATTGAATATTGTTGTTTGTGATTGAATTAGAGAAAAGAAAGGAAATGAAAAAAAGAAGAAAAGAAAATTCAAAAAAAAAAAAAGGTAGCATATTCAAAGGTTGTTACATAGTTACGACAAAGAGAAAGAAAGATATTTGTTGATTGAGTTTTATCCTCAAATGGGTTGAATACATCTTTCTAGTTTGTATCTGGTCTTATAATTACTCTTTCCCTCGTATAAATTCCTGTCATTTTATTCCTTTCTTATTTCTTGTTCTTGTTTCTTGAACCTATTGGTGGTTTGAATAATACAATATTATATTGTATTGATTTAATTCAACTAGTTCTTAAAGAACTTGAGCAGGAAAACTATTGAGGTAAAAGGCAAGAGAGTGTGAGACTATAATTAGAAAAAAACCAATTAAGAGTGAAACACGAGTGGCGTATCATTATTCGAGTGTAAACACGTAAGGAAGTGTGTGAGATTTTCCACTAACATTCTTTTTGTGCAGCACATTATGAAGTCTCACAAGAGTGACTCATCACCAAAGGGATGGCAGATAACTCATTCTTTTTGTTGCATGTCATGTAACAACAACTTGAACGGTTGAATTTGGTGTTGGGGGAAGTGAGGGCTCGGATGGGTCAACGAGATGCAGTGTGTAGAAAACTTCAAGGTGGGAGAAATAGGAGGAGGTGTGAGCCTAGTATTGAACATAAGTATAAAAATGAAGAGTATAGTGAGTCTCTTGCTGTCAGGCGTGGTCTCAATACACAAATTAAGATGGGTGATACAGAGCAGCAGAGCGAGAACATTTTTCATATTAGGTGCCGCATCAACAACAAGGTATATAGTATGATCATTGATGGGAGGAGTTGTATTAATTTAGCTAGCACTACTTTAGTTGAGAAAATGAATTTACCTACATTGAAACACCCTAGACCATACAAATTGCAGTGGTTGAGTGATTGTGAGGAGGTTAAGGTAAATAAGCAAGTGCTAGTTTCTTTTTCAATTAGAAAATACCAGGATATCGTATTTTGTAATGTAGTGCGTATGCATGCTGGCTATATTTTGTTGGGGAAGCCGTTGCAGTATGATAGGAAAGTGATCCAAGATGAGTTAAGGAACATATACAGTTTTGAAAATGATGGAAAAACAATCAAACTTGCTCCTTTTAACTCCAACACAGGTCCATGGGGACCAACTGAAACTAAAAAGTAAGGTTGCTTAAAAAGAAAGAGTGAAAATGAGAATGATCAAAAAAGAAAAATTGAAAATGAGAGTGATCAAAAAAGAAAGAGTAAAAAAGAGATTGAGCTAAAAACAAAGAGTGGAAGTGAGATTGAGCTAAAAAGCAAGAGGGAATGTGAGATTGAGAAAAAAAATAGTGAGGCCAAAAATGTGAGAAAGAGAGAGAGAGAGAGAGAGAGAGAGAGAGAGAAGATGAGGGTGAGGCTGAAACCTCAAGAAAAAATGAGAATGAGTTGAAAAACAATTGTGCGGCCGAGAGTTCAAAAAAAATGAAAGTAAAAAGAAAAAGAGAGTGAAAAGAAAAAAGAGAATGAGGCTAAAACATCAGGAAAAAGAGAGTGAAAAAGAAAATAGAGAGGTGGCTGAGAGTCAAAAAAAAATAATAGAGCCACGAGAGGAAAATAAAGAGAGATTACAGAAAGAAACAGAAAAACAAAAGTAAGTTTTTATACTAAGGCAAACTTTTATACTAATGAATTTAACGACTCTTTGCCTAGTGTTGTTGTTTCTTTTTTGTAGGGATATGTGGTCATGATTCCTAATGATGTGTTTAGTAGATTGCCACCTATTAGAGAGATAGAGTATTACATTAATTTTGTGCCAAGTGCGACAATCTCTACCCGACCTTTCTTTGAAGAACATGAGTCCTTGATGCGCTTGAAGGGACAAAGTAAGTTGAATAGAATGCATGCCAAGTGGGTACAATTCATTGAGATCTTTCCTCATGTAATCAAGTACAAACAAGATAAGGAAAATTTTGTGGTTGATGCTTTAACAAGAAGGTATGTCATTGTCATCATTTTAGATGCAAAGTTATTGAGACTTTAATATGATAAGAAATTGTATGTTAATGATGATGGCTTGGCTGGTGTGTATAGACTAGATTGGTATTTGTTTAAAGAGAATAGATTTTGTGAGCCTACTAGTCTTATGTGTGAGTTGCTTGTGAATGGATTTGGTTTGATGGATCATTTTGGTGTAAAGAAGATTTTAGACTTGTTACACGAACGCTTGTGAGAGTATCATTTTCTATTCATTGACTTGTTACATAAACGTTTGCGGGAGTATCATTTGTCTTTCATTGACTTTGCATATAATTGGAGTGGTTATTTTGGTGTAAAGAAGATTTTAGACGTGTTGCATGAACGTTTGTGGGAGTATCATTTGCCATTCATTGAGTTTACATATAATTGGAGTGCTCATGCTACTACTAAATTTTCACCTTTTGGAATTGTTTATAGACTTAATCCATTTACTCCTTTGAATTTAATGCATTTACATGTTGATGACAGGAGTAGCTTGGATGGACTTTTCCAAATTCTTGAACAAATTAATGATAATACATATAAAATGGATCTTCTAGGTAAGTATCATATTTCTGTTATTTTTAATGTTACTAACATTTTTCCCTTTAATACAGGTGGAGATTCGTGGTCGAATCCTTTTGAAGAGAGGTCGAATGATGGGCACCAAGATGAACCTAGTAAATATTCTTTGCAAGTTCCAGATGGGCCAATTACAAGGTCAAGAGCCAAGAAGATCAATGAGACAATGCAAGGATTGGTGCAATCCACTTGGGATGAAGCTAGCAAGACTCCACACTCAAGATGGGTTTCAGATAAGAAGATCCAGTTTTGATCCACTTGATACAAGTTATGGAAGACATGAGCTAAAGTTATTGTTTGGACCTTATTTAATTTATTAAAATGGCTTATTTTATTAGTTATAGGAATTAGTCTAGAATAATGGGGCTTAAGGATGTTTGGCCTACATATGTTTTATGTTTTATGAACTAGGGTTTCAAGAGAAGTTTTCAATGGTAGTTTAGGGGTTGTTTTAATTTGCAGCTAGGGTTTCTTTTGGGAATGCCTTGTATTTCGCTCAAGGGTATTTTGGAAAAGGATTTTATGTTAATCTAGGGTTTTGGGGGATTGAGATATGTAAGTATTATAGCAGACTAATGTAGCCGTGGCACTATTCACTTAGGGGTATTTTTAGAATATGGAGATTTATTTTGATTAAGGTTTTAATTAGATTTTGGTTTAAATACTCTTTTTAGCCTCATTTTTATTAGTTTATGAAATTTGATGAATTTATTCATTGTGAGTTGAGTTTATCTCATGTTGCTCTTGAATAAACATTTGAACTTATCAAAGGTAAATCACAACATTTGTGGCGTTCTTCCTTATAATTTATGTTCTTGAAACAGGTTCTTCAATGGGTCTAGATTTTCATCTAATCTAAGTTCTTGAAATGAGTTTCTCAACGGGTATAAATTTTCTATTGGCTTGATTTTGGCTTTCTTGGATGAGTTTTCAAATTGATTGTGTATTCAAGGGATTATTTTCCCACAGGTTCATATCACAATCCAAATAACTCAACCCACTACTAGATAACTTCCGCTCAACCTCAACTCCTTAATCAACGAGGCCTAGTCCAAACCACCTTCAAAATTTCTATCTGTACGTTTTAAATTAGCAAACTTCTTCATTCATGCTTGTGCTTCTTGCAGGTTGTTACGGAGTAGGCAAAGAATCTAGTCTCATGATTTCAAGGTATCTTCTACTGCTTGATTCTGAGTAGTGCCAGGAGAATAGGTCAATAATTTCGGGGGTGGGTAACCATAGACCAATTCAATGGGTGTCATTTTTGTAGATGCATGAATGTTGGTGTTGTAACTCCATTCGGCTAAAGGTAGCCACTTTACCCACTCTCTTGGTTTATCTTCTAAAAAACACCTTTGGAATTGCTCCACACACCTGTTCACTATCTTCCTTCTACCCATCCGTTTATGGATGGTAGGCTAAACTATATTTAATTCAGTCCCTTGTAGCTTAAAAAGCTCCTTCCAAAAGGTGCTCATAAAAGTGGGATCCCTATCAGTAACAATAGGACTAGGCGTGCATGCAATTTAAAAATGTTAGCAATAAAGATTTGAGCAATTTTTTATCCTATGTAAGGATGTGAGATTGGAATAAAGTGTGCATAGTTAGATAATCTATGAACCACTACCATGTTCACTGAATATCCTCCTGAACTAGGAAACCCCTTTATAAAATCTAGAGAGATGTCAGTGCACACTTTAGTAGGAATTGGTAAGGGTTGTAGGAGATCTGCTGGATACACATTTTTAGACTTGGTTTTCTGGCACACATCACATTCTTTGATGAGATTTCTGATATTCCCTTGCATTCCTATCCAATAAAATTCAGAATGAATTTTATGGATAGTTTTGTGATACCCTGCATGACCACCCTGAGGACTGCTGTGAAGAGACTGTAAAATTTGTAGTTTAAGCTCTGGTGTATTGTTGATGTATAACCTGCCCTTGTAATAAAGTAACCCTTCAAGGAACTTATATTTGTTAAGATACAGACTTCTGTTCTCTAATTTTTGGAGCAATATTTGTAGCTCTAAGTCCTTCTCGTAGGCGGCTTTAAGAGAGTCCAACCAAGTAGTAGTTGGAAGAGTTAAAGCTGTCAATTCCCCTTCTGTAGTTGCCACCCTTCTAGATAGTGCATCAGCCACTCTGTTTTTCTTCCATTGCTTGTACTCTACTGAAAAATCATAGCCTAATCGTGATCCATTTTTGCTGGAGTGGGGTTTCAACTTTTTGTTTCAATAGATATTTTAGGCTTTGCTGATCTGTTTGAACTTGAACCTCTACCCCAATAGGTAGGACCTCCATTTTTTAACTTCTAGCACCAAGGACACCAACTCATTTTCATAAGTTGACATTTGTAAAGCCTTCCAATGTATTGCCTGACTCATAAAGCAATTGGCCTTCCCTGTTGCATCAAAACAGCTCCAACACTGATGGGAATCAAAGTGGGCCTAGTCTTAAAGATCTTTTCCAAGTTTCAAATAGGTCAATCACAAGATCAATGAGGCGATACAATCCACTTGGGACGAGTCTAGCAAGAGCCCAACTTATTTAATTCATTTAAATGACTTATTTTATTAGTTTAAAATAATAAGATTTATTATGAGAATGACTTAAGGGGGCACCTATTCAATGGCAAATTGGAAAAATTATTATTTCTTATGAACTATGGTTTTTGGGAAGGTCTTGTATTTTGGCCAAGGGTTTATTTGGAAAGTTACTTTTTAGGAACTAAGGTTTCAAGATGTTACTGTAGCGACACAGTAGCCGAGGCACTGTTCATCCAGGGACATTTTGGGTAAAAGGGGCTTTATTTTAGCTAAGGTTTTAATTAAGTTTTGGTTTAAATATTCTTTGTAGCCTCATTTTAAGAAGTTTATGAAATTTGATGAATTTATTCATTGTGAGTTGAGTTTTACTCCTCATGTTCTTAATTGAACTTTTGAACTTATCAAAGGTAAATCACAACCTTTGTGGCGTTCCTCCTTTGTAATCTGGGTTCTTGAGATGAGTTCTTCAACGAGTCTAGATTTTAATATAATCTAGGTTCTTGAAACGAGTTCTCATCAGGTCTAGATTCTCCATCCATTGACTTGATTTTGGCTTTCTTAGGTGAGTTTTCAAATTGATTATGGGTTCAAAGGATTTCATTCCCGTGGGCTCATATCATTTGGTATTCAGAACAAGGTTTCCAATCAGATCTGATTCTATCTTTTAATTATTGTATCTTTAATTTTGATTCTAAGTCTTCATGTTCTAGGGTTGCAAAAAAAAAATTGAAACAAAAAGTAGGCGGCCGAAATTCTTAGGGTTTTTTGGTTTGACTGAAATTTGCATCTCTTAGGGTTTCAAAATTCTTGGGTTTCTTATATCTCTAAGTTTGTTCATTGCTTGGAGTGTCGTTCCATTGATTCTTTGAATTCAATTGCTTGATTTTTATAATTAAGCATTGCTGTTTGTGATTGAATTAGAGAAGAAAAAGAAAAAAAAAAGGAAAGGAAATGAAAAGAAAAAAAGAAGAAGAAGAAGAAGAAAATAAAATGTAGCATATTCAAAGGCTGCTACATAACTACAACAAAGAGAAAGAAAAACATTTGTTGATTGAGCTTTATCATCAAAATGGCGGAATACGTCTTTCTAGTTGGTATATTGTTTTATAATTACTCTTTTCCTCGTATAAATTCCTTGAGTCTCATGTCATTTTATTTATTCCTTGTTTCTTGGACCTAATTACTAGTTGGGATAAAATAATGTTACATTATCTTGATTTTAGTTCAATTAGTTCTTAAAGAACTTGAGTGAGAAAACTCTTGAGGTAAAAGGCAAGAGAGTGTGAGATTATTATCGAATAAAAAGTCAATTTAGAGTGAAACATGAGTGGAGAGTCATTATTTGAGTGTAAACACGTAAGGGAGTGTGTGAGATTTTCTTTTTCACCACTAACATTCTTTTGTGGAGCACCTTATGATATCTCACCGGAGTAGGTCATCACCAAAGAGGATGGCAGATAACTCATCATTTGTGTTGCAAGTCATGCAACAACAGTTTGAGCGGTTGAACTTGGTGTTGGGTGAAGTGAGGGATAGGATGGATCATCAAGAAGTGGTAATTAAAAATCTAAATGGCAGGAGAGATAGGAGGAGGAGTGAGCCTTGTATTGAACATAAGTGTAAAAATGAAGAGTATGGTGAGTCTCTTGTTACCAGGCATTCAATACACAAATTAAGATGGATGATATAGAGCAGCAGAACGAATTTGGCTAGTACTAATTTAGTTGAAAAATTAAATTTACCAACCTTGAAACACCCTAGACCATACATGTTGCAGTGGTTAAGTGATTGTGGGGAGGTTAGAGTAAATAAGCAAGTGCTAGTTTCTTTTCCAATTGGGAAATACCAGGATATGGTCCTTTGTGATGTAGTGCCTATGCATGCTGGTCATATTTTGTTGGAAAAATCGTGGCAGTTTGATAGGAAGGTGATCTATGATAGGTTAAGGAACATGTACAGTTTCGAAAATGATGGAAAAACAATCAAACTTGCTCCTTTAACTCCAACACAAGTGCATGGGGACCAATTGAAACTGAAAAGTGAGGTTGCTAAAAAAAAAAAGAGTGAAAATGAGAGTGATCAAAAAAGAAAGAGTGAAAGTGAGTGTGATCAAAAAAGAAAAAGTGAAAAAGAGATTGAGCTAAAAAACAAGAGTGAAAGTGAGATTGAGCTAAAAAGTAAAAGTGAATGTGAGATTGAGAAAAAAAGAAATAGAGGGACCGAAATGGAGAAAGAGAGAAAAAAGAAAAGGTGGGACTAAGACCTCAAGAAAAAAATAGAATGAGTTGAAAACTAATTGTGAAGTTGAGAGTACAAAAAAAGATGAAGAAAAAGAGAGTGAAAAGAAAAAAGAGTGTGAAAGGGAAAAAGAGAGTGAAAAAGAAAATGAGAGTGGAAAGAAAAAATAGAGTGAAGAAAGTGAGAGAAAAACAAAGAGAAAAGTGAGTTTTTATGCTAAGGCGAGTCTCAATACTAACGAACTTAACGTATATTTGCCTAGTATTGTTGTCTCTTTGTTGTAGGGATATGAGGTCGTGTTTCCTAGTGGTGTGTTTAGTGGATTGCCACCTATTAGGGAGATAGAGCACTACATTAATTTTGTGTCAGGTGCGACAATTTCTACCCGACATTTCTTTGAAGAACATGAGTCCTTGACACACTTGAATGAACAAGGTAAGTTGTTGACTAGAATGCATGCTAAGTGGGAGAACTGTATTGAGACTTTTCCTCATGTATTCAAATACACACAAGGTACAGAAAATTTTGTGGTTAATGCTTTAGCAAGAAGGTATGTCATTGTCTTCATTTTAGATGCAAAATTGTTGAGACTTGAATATAATAAGGAATTGCATGCTAACGATAATGAGTTTGCTAGTGTGTATGAAACATGTGAGAAAGCATCGTTTGGTAAGTTCTATAAACTGGATTGCTACTTATTTAGAAAGAATAGATTTTGTGTGCCTACTAGTTTTATGTGTACGTTGCTTGTGTGTGATAGACATGGTGGTTTGTTGGATAATTTTGGTATAAGGAAGACTTTCATTGTGTTGCATGAACATTTGCGGAAGTATCATTTGCCTTTCATTGAGTTTGCATATAATTGGAGTGGTCATTTTGTTGTAAATAAGATTTTAAACGTGTTGCATGAACGTTTGTGGGAATATCATTTGCCATTCATTGACTTGTTGCATGAATGTTTGCAGAAGTATCATTTGCCTTTCATTGAGTTTGCATATAATTGGAGTGATCATTTTGGGGAGAGGAAGACTTTAGATGTGTTTCATGAACATTTGTGGGAGTATTGTTTGTCATTCATTGAATTTACATACAACTGGAGTGTTCATGCTACTACTATATTTTCACCTTTTGAAATTGTTTATAGACTTAATCCATTTACTCCTTTAGATTTAATGTCTTTACCTGTTGACGACAGGAGTATCTTGGATGGATTTTTTCAAATTCCTGAACAAATTAATGATAATACATATGAAATGGATCTTCCAAGTATGTATCATGTTTCTGTTATTTTCAATGTTACTAACATTTTTCCCTTTGATCCAAGTGGAAATTCGAGGTCGATCCTTTTGAGGAGAGGGGGAATTATGGGAACCAAAGTGGGCCTAATCTTAAAGATCTTTTCCAAGTTTCAGATGGGTCAATCACAAGATCAAGAGCCAAGAAGATCAATGAGGCGATACAATCCACTTGGGACGAGTCTAGCAAGAGCCCAACTTGTTTAATTCATTTAAATGACTTATTTTATTAGTTTAGAATAATAAGATTTATTATGAGAATGACTTAAGGGGGGCACCTAGTCAATGGCAAATTGGGAAAGTTATTATTTCTTATGAACTAGGGTTTTTGGGAAGGTTTTGTATTTTAGCCAATGGCTTATTTGGAAAGTTACTTTTTAGAAACTATGGTTTCAGGATGTTACTGTAGCGATACTGTAGCCGCGACACTATTCATCCAGGGGCATTTTGGGTAAAAGGGGCTTTATATTAGCTAGGGTTTTAATTAGGTTTTGGTTTAAATACTCTTTGTAGCCTCATTTTAAGAAGTTTATGCAATTTGATGAATTTATTCATTGTGAGTTGAGTTTTACTCCTCTTGTTCATAATTGAACTTTTAAACTTATCAAAGGTAAATCACAACCTTTGTGGCATTCATCCTTTGTAATCAGGGTTCTTGAGACGGGTTCTTCTACAGGTCTAGATTTTAATATAATCTAGGTTCTTGAAACGAGTTCTCATCGGGTCTAGATTCTCCATCCATAGACTTAATTTTGGCTTTCTTGGGTGAGTTTTCAAATTAATTGTGAGTTCAAGGGATTTCATTCCCGCGGCTAGGGTTTTAATTAGGTTTTGGTTTAAATACTCTTTGTAGCCTCATTTTAAGAAATTTATGAAAGTTGATAAATTTATTCATTGTCAGTTGAGTTTTACTCCTCTTGTTCTTAATTGAACTTTTGAACTTATCAAAGGTAAATCACAACCTTTGTGGCGTTCCTCCTTTATAATCTAGGTTTTTGAGACGAGTTCTTCAACGGGTCTAGATTTTAATATAATTTAGGTTCTTGAAACGAGTTATCATCGATTCTAGATTCTTCATCCATTGACTTGATTTTGACTTTCTTGGGTAAGTTTTCAAATTGATTGCGGGTTCAAGGGATTTCATTTCCACTGGTTCATATCAAACGCCATATCCACTAGCATCACATTGAATAGTAAAAGGTTGAGTAAAATCTAGTAATGCTAAGACCGGAGGGTTAGTTACAACTTTTTTGAGGTTTTCAAAGGTTTATTTGGTTGTTTCTGTCCAAATAAAGGAATTATTTTTCAAAAGAGAGGTTAGAGGAGCTGCAATGAGGTCATATCTCTTGATAAATTTTCTATAATAACCTGTGAGCCGTGGGAACCCTCTAAGAGACTTTAAACTAGTGGGGAAAGGCCAACTAAGCATGGAATCAATTTTGGCAGGGTCAGCTTTAACTCCATTCTTAGAAATCAAATGACCAAGTTAGCTTACTTCTAAACACCCGAAATAGCATTTAGATTTTTTGGCAAACAATTGATGTTGCTTTAGAATGTCCAGGATAGTTTTTAAGTGAACCAAATGTCTAAAAAGGTTCTGTTGTGGATAAGAATGTCGTCAAAGAAGACTAAAATGAATTTTCGTAGGTAAGGCTTGAATATGTCATTCATTAGGCCTTGAAAGGAGGCTGGTGCATTGATAAGCCCAAAGTGCATTACCAAGAATTCGTAGTGACCCTCATGGGTCCTAAATGTAGTTTTTGGGACGTCCTCAAGATAAACTCTAATTTGATAATAGCCAGATCTAAGATCCAGCTTACTGAATATGGTAGCACCATATAGTTCATCCAATAGCTCATCCACAATTGGTATAGGAAATTTCATTTTAATGGTTTCTTTGTCGAGAGCCCTATAATCACTAATCAACACAGACCCTCCAACTGACATCTTGCTTCCTTATCAATAGGACGGGTGAGGAAAAGGGGTTTTAACTGGGTCATATTATACCATTATTCAACATTTCATTGACCAATTTTTCTATTTATGTTTTCTGGAAATAAGGATACCTATAAGGACCTACACATATTGGTTTTGTCTGTATGGAGTAGGATGAGGTGGTCATGTGTTCTAGGTGGAGGTAAACCATTTGGTTCTTCAAAAATTGTTTGGTATTGGTCAATAAGTTCACTCAAAGCCGAGTCAAGTTCAGCTAAAAAAATGGTATTTTCAGTGGGTTCTATAAGCTATATAACTAAGCCCTTTTGTTCATTTTTTAATGCCCTACCAAATGTTTCACCTTCTATCAATGATAAACCAGTGGGTGACATGCCTTGAAGTGTTCTTGTGATGGCCCAAGTTCCGTCTAGGCTTGGCCCTTAGAATTGTTCTAGGTTGCCATGGTATTTTAGGAGCCTTACAAGCCTTTGATGTAGTAACTTAAGCCCAAGAGAAGAGTGGCTCTAGTTTACCTTAGGATTTCAGCCTTACTTGGGAATTTAGGTCCAAAGGTTTAGGCTCATGATCCAATTCAAAATTTGCTAAGTGTTTTGTGACCCAAAAATGTTTTGCTTTGAACCTAGTCTTGAAAGTGGGCTAAGGGGGAAAAAAGGTGTAGGAAAGCACCCAAATGGGCTTACACGCCCAGCCCATTGCTTTTTTGTCCAGAAATCGAGTTCCAAGGTAGATTTCTTGGAAAGGGAAGTCTAGGTAAGTGAAATGGTATCTTTCTAGAAGCTTTGCATAGGAAACAGAAGGGAGGCCTTTGGGATTTCAAATTTTGTTAGGGTTTGCCATGTGTCAAGCATGCACCAAGGTTCTAGAAGATTTTTGGATGAGATTTTTTATCAATGACAAGTTTGCCCCTAGGATTTTTGACTGGCATACCCCCAAGTATCCCATTTGCTTGCCACTTGCCACTTAGTGCATTTTGGACCAATGAAATGTGAAGGGTCACCTAGGGAATGAACTTTGGGAAGATGAAGCAACACCTTGGGAATGAAAAGTGAGAGGGACGGCTAGGGCTATGGCACACGCCCATGCCACTTGTCCTCCATGCCAAGAGTCTTTTGTTGGGAATAGGAAAGGTCATGCACGGTTTTACCAAGTTACCCCTCGAGAAGATGTTGATTTGTTAAAGGAAAGGAAAGACATAAGAGGGAAATGTGATTTTCGGCCAAAGAAGGAAGCCCACACGCCAACTCCAAGATTTGCCCCTTCCCAATGCAATCTAAGTAGGGAACTCCAAGAGGTTTTCGGTTTTTGAGAGAGGAAGAAGAAGGAACCTTGCCACTTGTCTCACATGCAAAGATTTTGATTCAAACAAGAGGGGAGTCAAGGGTCACTATATAAAGAGAAGGGTACACGCCTAGGAGGCTTTTCCCTTACCCTTTTTCGGATTCTTGCATGAGTTTCCACTCTCTCCACACAATTCTCTCAAGTTCCTTTGAAAGCTCTATCTCTCTCTTTTGTGTTTTCTCACCAATCAAACAAGAAAGATCCTTGCAAGAGAAGGATTTCGGAACTATCCAAGGATTTGCAAGGTAATATTCAGTTTTCCTAAGTCTTACTCACGCACACAAATCTTTTTTCAATCCAAAAATGAGACTCAAATCTCATTAGACTTTGAGAAATGATAGAACACACTTTCTATTATTTTCTTGGAAAATAACCTAGGGTTCCTAAGAGAAACCCTTGAGGCCGATTAGTGAAGGGGGAATTTATCCTCCATGTTTCGACCATCACATGTATTCTTGGCTATCCTAAGTTTTGTTTTACCTTATGAGTGAAATGAAGAAGGTTTTAACCTAATAACCCTAGAACCGAATGGGTTAAGACCAAGTGATGCCCTAAAAACACATACACGCACTCAAGAACATGAGTTAGGGTTTTAGATGTTCTTTCTAATATGGTATGTTCGGATTTACAACTTTCTAGTGTTTCTTTACAAGGATTTCGTAAGTATACACTCAACCTACTCTTGGTTAATACTTGTATATGATTGTGTAAATCTTTTCATTACCATGTTTGTTTTGGTTGCTATTTCTTGATTGATTGTTTGATTATGTTAATATGATCTTATATCAACCTATGGAAGGAATTATATGTTTTGAAATTGTGATGAATATGCCATGAAATACTTGTATATGTTTCAGTTTTCACATGTTTAAAAATGATGGAATATGTATCATGATATTTCGGCCATACCATGTCTTAAATGATTCGGATCTTAGTCAAATGTTATGATTTCATGCATTGTTTCTCTATGTTTTGATCCCTATGTTATTTCCTTGAAATTTGGAACATGTTTATGTGATGAATCTTCATGTTTTTGTGCCTATGAGTTTCGGCCTAAGCAAGTTTTTATAGTTCTATGTACATGTTTTGATATCTATCATAGTTTATGTGATCTTGTTATGAAATGAATATGTTATGCTTGGTTGTTATATGCACGGCATCTCATATGTCATCTATCATGCATAAGTAATCATGTTTAAGTCTCATATCACATGCATTTGGGGAAGAAATGTCTTCAAATAAGTGTTTTCATAGAAGTGTTTCAAAAGTGTTTTCGAAGAAAATGTTTTCAAAGAAAAATTTTTATCATGACCCCAAGTGCTAGGGAGGGGGAATGTCCTAATGGAACTCCTCTATTCACTCTGGAGTGCTTAAGAATGGAGTGGTAACCCCTGGGTCGACGAAGAATAGTTGACGAGCCTCGAATCGGAGCGAGGAAACACATAACGCTAGTAGGTGCATATGGCATGTAACCCGATAAAGTAAGGTCGAGTTAAGATGATTCTCTGCTTATGACGTATTATCATGGTGTACGGACCGTTGATGGTGCGGTAACTAGCAGGAATGCACGGTGCAAAGAGGGGAGCCGTGTTGTGTCCACCCTCTGAACAAATATAAGAGCTCATATGATAAGGATCGTTCAATGAAAATCTTGTGATATGTTCTGATAAGGCAAGTTCTGAATAAGATCATGTGAATAAGAAAGTTAAGAATTTTTTATGAAAAGTTTAAGTCTCCGTTACAAATCTTTTGTAAATGGTCAAGTGCATAAGTCAAGTTCTGGTTAAGTGCATAAGTCAAGTTCCGGTTAAGGCATAAGTCAAGTACATGTCCATGCACGCATATCATGATATACTTTTTGTATGCTTGTATTAACTGTCGTATGTTGTGTGATTACTTGTTGAGATTTCTCGAAATCTCATTGTGGTAGTTTCCACTACCATTCCCCAACCAAAATGGTAGAAGTTGTAACAGATTTAGTAAGAAGCAACGATGACCAAAAGGAAGAGAACGGCACCTCCTCCTCCAGAGAGGATTGTGCCTGAAATGGCCATGGATCGGCCCGAGTCTTCCCTCTGGGAGCGACTCGAGGCTATCGATCGAGAGATCACGAGTTTACTTGAATCCATTGCCAAGTTCAAGCGGTGTAACAACCGAGACAAGGACAACGCTTTAGAGAAGCGTGTGAAACCCTAGTCTTCTTGAAGAGTGCGGGAGTATAAGTGTTTGTGGAAAGAAGAAAAAAAATAGAGAGAGAAGGCAACAACATTTATGGCCATCTTTTGTAGACTTATGTTTCTTTTGTGGGAATCTCGTGTTTTAGAAACTTTAAAAGTATGCTTCATGCTTTTAGGATATTTTGCCTTTAAGGCCCATTTTATGTTTTGGGACAATGTTTTGGGTTATGATATTAGTTTATGGTACCATGTGCTTTGCAATTGCTTATCGCGTTGCTTAGTTATCCGACTTTTATTAATTTTTCCACTACATCGTTATTGCATACTGCTAGTGTACTTAGGTGCATAGCATATTATCTGTCATGTACGAGGGGTGTGTAGCCTTGTATTACATGTCTCGACTTCTCAATCGTCGTCTAATCCCAAGCGAGGGCTGGGGGCGCCACAGTTCTACTTGTGCCCATATAAGAAAATTCCATTTGAAGTCTAGAGAAATCCCATAAAATAGGCCCTAAAGACCTTAACCATTGGACTCTCAAAACAATATCACATCTCCCATTGCAAGCAAATAAGATTCAATATAGTAGAAATTACCCTGCATGTGGAGCTTCACCTCAGTACATTTCCCTTCACTACTCAAAGTTGCTCCATTGGCTACCCTCACTATCATTCCTTTGGTGGGTTGTACCTTCAGCTAAGTTTTCTTTGCAATAGAGGGATCCATAAAGTTATGAGTGCTACCCGTTTCAATAAGAAGCACCACTACACACTCTTGCACCTTGCCAACTAACCTAATTGTCCTAGGATTAGGAGAGCCCGAGAGAGCATGAATTGAAATGCTTGGCTCTATTTCTACAATTTATGTTTCATTTCATGAATTGCCTTCTCCCTTCTCCTTGCTTCCTCTTGTTGTTTTGGGCTCCTCTTCATCACTAGAGTCCTCACACACTATAATGAATAACTCGGTTGCCTTGCACTTATGCCCTAGTCCCCATTTCTCTTCACAATTGTAGCAAAGGTCTTTCTCTTGCCTTTCCTTTGTTTGAATAGGAGACAAATGCTACACTGGAACCATAGCCCTCTTCTTGGGAGAAGGAGGACCAATGGCCAACCTTGGGGGTAGAGCACCCCCCTTGACAACCTTCCTTTAGGCGAAAACATTTTCTTCCTGCATCTTAGCCAAACCAAAAGCAATATTCAAAGTTTGTGGGTTCAAATATGATGTCTTCTCTAAACCCACTAAGGAAACATCTGAGTTTATATGGCTCAGCTAACCACCTTAACTGGTTAGATAAGACTTCAAATTCTGTTTTATAAACTTCTACGGTAGTAGTTTGCTTCAATTTCGTAAGAACCTCCATCAAATCTTCATAAGTTGTAGGACCAAACCATGTCTACAACCCCCTGACAAATGCCTACCAACTAGTGATACCACCCAAAGCTTCTAAGTCTTAGAACCAAATTAAGGCCTTACCTTCCATGTGGAAGGAAGCCAATAATATTCGATGTTGTGGGTTAGTTTGGTAGTAAGCGAAAAACTAATTTGCTCTATAGATCCACCCTTGAGGGTCCTTACCATTAAATGTAGGGAAATCCAAACGGATGGAACGTGTTTGAATTGTCCCATGCTCTTCATATAATGGATTGACCATTCTTTGTCCATCTATGTTTTCCTCAGATTTCCTCCCACTGATGTGCACTAAAGCTTCAACATTATTAGCCAAAGCTGTTGAGCCAATCCATCCACCAATTGTTGCAATAATGCCTAGTTTTGTTGCTGGATCTCCTGTGCTTGTTTAACTCTGACAAGAGACTCAGCAAGTTGTGAGTAACGTGTACTAACTCCACCTTCAGCCATGTGGACAACCTGTCTCTAATACCATTGTTAAATGTAAAGTAATAATAGTAGAGATGATAGAACAATTAGTTGCTTCAAGGGAACCAAAATCCTCCACAAAGTTTCTCCCAGGATCAACTTAATTCATTTCATTGATAATGCACTGAATAAATACAACTGAAGCATAATTGCCTGCTAAACATCAGCTAGAATTTAGGACCACTACTAACAATCACCTAGACGCAAGGACCATTACTAACGAAATAATTAAGAATAACAAAATGATCTTGACAGGATTTTTAGGCTAATTTGCAGCCAAAGACTCGACTAACTACCCAGACCACTTATTGGACTCTCAACAGCGTAACATAAATAATACTTAACAAATCTTAGAGAAAATAATCAACTGCTTCTGGGCCAATCCAAATAACTCAACCCACTACTAGATAACTTTCGCTCAGCCTAAACTCCTTAATCAACAAGACTCAGTCCAAACCACCTTGCACTTGATAGTGCCCATAGAACTGTGAATTTTTTCTTTCTATTTTTTCGTTGAATACTCATCGCTTACAGGGGAGAGAGATTAATGTTAAGTTTGGATATCAAAATCATTTCAATTCATCTTATCTTATCATTATAATTTTTATAAATTCTTACATAAAATATAATAAATAATTCAACTTTTTCAAATCTTAAAATAATAATAATATTAAAAATAATATTCTAATAATATTTTATTTAACTTTTAATTTTTATTTAAAATTATCTCATTTTATTTTACTATTCAAACTCTACTTAATAGGAAAAAGAAGACAACAGAAAAAGAGAGGGAAAAAAAAAAAGAAAAAAGTATTTTGTTTCTGTAGTGCGGTTTTATTATTTTTCTCATAGAATGTTTACGTGTGAAAACTTGATTGGAGGGCGTAAAATCACTTATTCAGGACGACCGGCGCCTAGCCTCACCCTTTTTTCGTACAACTCAATAGACTTTTGAAATTCGCGTTTAGGATTATCCTTGATGGGAGATGCTACAGCCCCCGCTGGGGGCTCCCGCTGGGGCTGTAGTATTATTTTATATTTGTTTTGTTTAAATAATTTTTTATATAAATTTTTTAATATTTTAAAAAAATAAAATAAATTTAAAATATTATTAAAAAAATATTTTATTAATTAAAAAGTAAAAAATATATATATTAAAAAATATTTTTTTAATCACGAAGTAAAATAAAAAATTATAAAAATATTTTTTTATAATTTTTTATTTTACTTCATTATTAAGAAAGTATTTTTTTAATAATATTATGATTTTTTTTAAATATTTAAAATGGTCATACTACAGTCCCTGTTGAGAGTTTCAGTTGGACTTAGTATGCACTTTTCTATGTATATTTTTTTAATTTATTTTTTATATAGATTTTTTTTATACTTTTAAATATTTTTAAAAAATAAAATAAATTTAAAATATCATTAAATAAATACTTCCTTAATTAGAAACTAAAAAAACAATCATTAAATATTATTTTTTATTCTATTTCTTAATTAAGAAAATATTTTTTAATAATATTTTTATTTTATTTTTATTTTTTAAAATATTTAAAATTATTAAAAATATCTATATAAAAGAAAATGCTACTTGCCCCGCTGGGATGTAGCATTTTCCTATGTTCTTTTTTTAGTTTTTTTTTTATATAGATATTTTTAATAATTTTAAATATTTTAAAAATTAAAATTAAAATTAAAATATTATTAAAAAATACTTTCTTAATTAAGAAGTAGAATAAAAAATAATATTTAATGATTGTTTTTTTAGTTTCTGATTAAGGAAGTATTTATTTAATGATATTTTAAATTTATTTTATTTTTTAAAAATATTTAAAAGTATAAAAAAATCTATATAAAAAATAAATTAAAAAAAATATACATAGAAAAATACATACTAAGTCCAACTGAAACTCCCAACGACTGTAGTATGACTATTTTAAATATTTAAAAAAAATCATAATATTATTAAAAAAATCTTTCTTAATAATGAAGTAAAATAAAAAATTATAAAAATATTAAAAAATATTTTTTAATATATATTTTTTTTGCAGTTTGCCCGCTGCTACTATTTAACTCCTCGTCTTCATTTTTTTTTTTTTTTATCTTAATTGAAAAAGAACAAGAACAAGGTGGGATGTCGTACCTGCTGCCGCACCTGCACTCCGGATGGGCTGTAGATCAGGCCATCCTAGCCGAGGAAGAGCGACTCGTCGTCATCCGTTTCGGCCATGACTGGGACGAGACCTGCATGCAGGTTCCAATCCTTCTCTCGAAGTTTTTTTGCGATCTATTTCATGTCAAACTGTTATTCGAAATTTTGGGTTTAACCCTAAATTTTTGTTGTTACTAGATGATTTTTTTTCCTGATCGGTAAGATGATATGACAAACATTTCTGTTCTGAGCTAAAACTACCAGCTATGTTTTTGAAATGTATGTGACACTACCATAAACACGAAGAGAGCTTTTTGCCTTTTCCTGTAATTTTGTCTTAAAGTGCAAAACTTTTGAAACAAATCTTATCTTTGTTCGGGAAAATTTGAGGAGAAAATGGTTACATGGTGAGGAGAGCTTACTGGGTTTGCAAAACCAGGCCTCGGCGTCCACAGAGTTTTCGGGAGCCAAAGAAATCGACCCAATTGGGTGGGTTTATGCGCTCGTACAGCTCGTCCTCTACAAGTAGGGACTCCGTTCTCTTCCAATCAATTTTCGCTGATTCCATTACCCAAACAGACACAGAGAGAGAGAGAGAGAGTTTGGGGTTTGGCAGAATGTGGGGAACGTCTAAGATGAAATTCCTCCATCGTATTTCACTAATTACGAACTCAGAAACCCTAATTCTTACATAACACGGATATTACTAGTATGCCCATGGTATTGTAGAACAAAAGAACTGAAATTTGTATTTACCCAGTGTGACTGCGGCTTCGCTATAAATTTTTGTAATCTGTAGGTTAGTGGGTATTGCAGGCAATGGAGGACTTGTTCTTGTTGTTTATGTTTTTGGTTTGTCTCATCGTTATTGTGATGCTTCTTTGCTCAACAATGCCAATATTCATGCTTTTTCAATTTTTTTAATTGCTAGAGTTTATTCGTCATTAGGTTTGTTTAAAAGAACTGCCATTATTGGTTAATAGGAAAGATTGCTAATCTACGATCAGTGTTTTGTCTAGTCTTGCATAAAAAGGCTTTAAACTTGTTCCCTTTGCTTACGTATTCTTTATTCTGCCTCTGCAAGTTTTGTTTTGCTTTAGATCTTATGAACTGTTAATTTTTTCACATGCCACCATACCCGTCAACATGCCTTGTACAAACAATAGGCTTTTGAGGTTAATTTGGTGGCTAGTGGAAGTTGGGGAACCACTGTCACGGAAAATCTTCATTTGCATGCATTGATGGGACATGATGTGGAGTCTGTCCTAAACCAGCAGTAAGGTTGAGGATTGTAACAGGATGACAGCCATCTGCCAGTATAGAATTCGATCACATTATATGAATGGATCTTTTTGGTTGAAATATGACTCGATACAGCCAACCCCCAATTTAATTGGCTCTAACAGTTGTGTTCTAGAGTTATATATTGAGCCTATATACTTTATTTAGAGGGCTTTTCTTTAGATGCTCTGGCCTGATGCCCTCTAAAAGAGAGACACAGACTTTTGGCTTGATAGAGAATGGAGCACAAATTTGGGTTGGCAACTCATTTTGAAATACAAAACACGAAAAAGTCCATTAGTTCTGAGGGCACCACAGTAGTACTAAACACATGCTGTCAGGTACTGTGGGGTTAAATGACTAGGCAAGCAACACTAATATAATCTTTTATATTATTATTATTATTATCGGTAAAAGTAAGAACACTTTTTTTTGTTTTTATATTTGGGGGAGGGGGTTTTCAAACTGCAGACCTCCATTTTGGAGGCTAGGGGTTATGTCAATCAAGTCACTGGCCTTTGATGTAAAAGTAATAACACGTGTATAATATTTTAGGAGGTGTCATTTGATTTGGTACAAAATAGATGGTTTTTTGATGATGTGGAACACTGAGGCAGGGCCCTTACAATACAAAATAAGAGTTTTATAATTCTTTGATGACTTTCTCACTTCCAAATGCCTAAATGGAAAATATATTCTTTGAAATCATTATCCCGTGCTCCTTTTCTCTGTGATTATCAGTGCTGTATTTTCTGGATGAGTAAATGATCCTGTTTCTCGTTTATTTTGTTGTGAAAGCTGTCTTTGTCCTCGATTAATGTCTGATTACGGTCCAAATTATTTGTTTTGGATTTTAGATGGATGAAGTGCTAGCATCTGTTGCTGAGACACTTAAGAACTTTGCTGTAATCTATCTTGTGGATATCACCGAGGTGCCTGATTTCAACACAATGTACGAGCTGTATGACCCATCCACAATCATGTTTTTCTTCCGAAACAAGCACATTATGATTGACCTTGGCACTGGAAACAACAACAAGATTAACTGGGCTATGAAGGACAAGCAAGAGTTCATCGACATCGTGGAGACGGTGTACCGTGGCGCAAGGAAGGGTCGTGGTTTGGTGATTGCACCAAAGGACTACTCCACCAAGTACCGCTACTAAGTCCACATGCTGCAAGTTGAAGTTTGTAAGAACATATCTTGAAACCTTGCTGCATATGCATTATGTAAAAGCTGAAGTTATTTGAATACTTGTTGCTTTGAACTTGAATTTGAAGAAGTCAATGATCACAAGGAGGGCTTTCTATGCTTGACATAACTCCTGGGACATGTACCAAAGAAGTGCTCTTTAAACGAAATTAAATACTACCAGCCCTAGCATATAATATCTAAAATCAATGTTGTTCGTATATGAGTTTAAGCAGCATGTCTGAACGGAATGCTAAATTTGAAGTCAAGTCCCTGCCTTGACTTCAAATATAGCTTTTACTTCTAAGGTGTTTTGAAGTTGATCATCCTGCTTGGAGAGCTAGATAGGAGGATGTTCAACAAAGGGTTTTGGTCCTAAATGGAGGGTAACCTGGTTAACATGGAGTCATGTGAGTACACAATTCTTTTATAAAAAATGCTACTTTGTCCACTTCATTTGTTCTTTTATTTTGACACTTCATGTATTTTAATTTTTTTTTTTACTTAATAATTAAAAAAGTGACTATTAGTATATTGATATTTTTTTATATTTTTTAATAATGTTTTAAAATGATAAAAAAAAATATGAATAAAAAAATAGAAGAAAAAAAAAATTAAACTAAGAAGATGACAGAATAGCTCCGCTATTCTTTTATTTATGGACTGTCATTTGACAGAGATAAATGTTGTTGAGTTTCGTTAAAGCAATAAAAGAGTCAAGAGTCTTGGACTGACAAGAGAGGAGATTGGTACCTATTTGCCTCCTGATAATCTTGATACGATTTTATCAAAAAAAAAAAAAAAATCACTCAAGAAAAGCAACAAAAGCACAAGGCCTACATGGCATCCCGACTTTATTCTATAAATACTGCTGGGTAGGAGAAAGTTAAAAATTACTTCACAACAAAAGTCAAGAACTTTTTAAATAAGAGAGAATTTATTCGTAGTCCAGTCTAACATTATCACACACGCCACACAAAACTACGGGTGGGTAGCCGGGTCGCGCATCCTGCTGACCCATCCCATTCACCCCGCCCATGCGGGATGGGGGTTTCGTCCCACTAAGATGCCCCGCCCGCACCCCAGGTCTCTTGCGGAGGCGGGAGACGAAGGGGGCAAAGCTCGCTCCGCTTTTTCCCCGCCCTGCTAATATATATATAATTAAAATTATATATATATATTAAAAAAAACCCTCATAAGTAACTGAAACGACGCTGTTTTGTCCATGACAAAATGATGTTGTTTCACTTTTAGTTAAGGTTCCCCCCTCTCCGCATCCTTCTTCTCATTCTTGAACTCTCTTCTCTCTCACTCTCAGACTCACTCTCTCTCTATCTCGATCTCTCTCACGCTCTCTCAGTCTCTCTCGCTTGATCTATTCTCTCTTTCTGTCTCACACGACTGCACGAGCAGCACCACCGGGACTCCAGTCACTCCACCGTCATTGATTTAGGGGAACTTATTTTTCACTTCGAATTCGACGCCACTCAAAAGTAAGAAATCTAAAATCCTAGATTTATTTTTTCAGTTTTGGATTGGATTTAGGGTTTCGGATTGAACCCCTAAATTGTGTTGGCTTTGTACTTTGCCTTGTTTTTTCATGTGTGGTGTATTATTATGATTTTCTTATGTCATGTATTGATTGATTTTATAGTTTTTTATTATGTTGTAAAATCAGGAATGTCTTCTGGAAGGGATTTTACTGATAGCTCTCCTACCCCTACCAGTACTCATGCCCCTACCAGTACCCCTGCCCCAGAACTTAATCCTATTCCAATCCCTGGGAGTGAGAATACACCTTGCCCCGCCCCCAAGCCCACACAAAGCAATAAACCTGTTTCCATAGTTTGGTCTCATTTTACCAAGCTAGAGAGTGGTGATCCCAATAACTCCCAAGCTAAATATAATTATATTGGGAAAATATATGAATGTCACTATAGGAAACATGGTACATCCCAGTTAAAGGTTCATCTAGAGGAACAATGCAAGAAGAGTCAAATATTAAGATCCTTACTGGAAAAGAGTCAATCTAAACTAGAAATTAGACTGAAAAAAATAGAGGTGGGAGTAGTGGAGGTCCAACGTTGAAGGGGTATACAAAGTATAATGCTGATGAATGTAGAAGGAAGTTAGCTCGTATGATTATCATAGGTGAGTTACCTTTTCAGTTTGTGGATGTGAGAGGGTTATAAGAATTTGTCCAAGAATTTGAACCTAGATTTACGTTTCATTTTAGCCACACTATGGCAAAGGATATTAAAAAGATGTACTAGAAAGATAAAGATGAGGGGCCAATTGGCGGGTTTGGTAGTTTGCCTCACTACAGATACTTGGACTTCTATCCAAAATTTTAATTATATGTCTTTGACTGTTCATTTCATTGATTCTGATTGGATTCTTCATAAAAATATTATTAAGTTTTGTCAAATAACTGATCACAAAGGGGAGACGATTAGGAAGGCTTTGCAGGCCTCAATAAAAGAATGGGGATTGGCACGGGTTTTTATAATCTCAGTTGACAATGCCTCGTCTAATGATGTCGTCTTGAAATATCTGAAGACTTATCTTAGAGAGGCAAATAAAACATTCTTGGATGATGAATATTTGCATATTAGATGTTCTACACATATTTTGAATCTAATTGTGACTGAGGGGTTGAAAGATGTTGATAACTCGGTTGCACGAGTTATACTGGCTCTGAAATTTGTGAGGTCTTCTCCTTCTAAATTGGAGACATTCAAGATTATTGTGAAGACTGTGGGCATAATATCAAAGAAAGGGTCTTTGTACTGATGTTCCTACCAGATAAAATTCAACCTTCTTGATGTTAGAGGCGGCCCAAGAATATAAGGTAGCCTTTCAATTATTAGGTGATGAAGACATTCAATATGTCAAATACTTTGATGAACACGAGGGTTTAAGAATGTCTAATGATGATGATTGGGAGGTAGTTGCTACTTTTATTGATTTTCTCGGACTTTTTTACGATGTCACGTTGAAGTTATCTGCTTCTTTGCACCCTACATCCCATGAATTTTGTCAACAAATATGTAGGGTGAAAGAAGAATTAGACGACATGTGTAGGGTTCTAATCTAAGGATGATGGGGATGGCATTGACCATGAGGGTCAAATATGATAAGTATTGGGGAGATTTGACTAGACTAGACTAAATATTTTGTTATATGTGGCTATTATTCTTGATCCCCGTCCAAAAATTTCAGGCATGTTGTATGGTTTGGGACTTGCGCATGATCAGGCATGGACTAATCTTATTGGTGAGATGGTCCAAAATACCATTTATAAATTTTATGATGAGTTCAATGCAATTAAGGGTGGTACTACATCTACTACACCTACACCTACCCCAACACCTCCTCTAGACACCGGGGCAACAGAGAAGCGTAGATTGGCATAGACTAAGACCCTCGCACATAATCACACACTAGTCCATCAATCTATGGAGGTGGTTTCAAAGTTAGACAATTATTTATCAATGAATCTTATTCAAGATGATGATGATTTTGACATATTAGGATGGTGGAAGGCAACATCAAAGAAATATCTCATCCTTTCTGAGATTGCCCATTTTATGTTGGCCATCCCTAGTAGCACCGTTGCCTCGGAGTCTGCCTTTAGTACCGGATGGCACATATTGGATCATTTCCGTATTTCATTGTCTCCTATAACTATGAAGGCGTTGATATGCACACAGAGTTGAACGATGGAAAATGATATTTATGTTCCAGATGTTTTAGATTTTAAAGAGACCGATGAAGAGGGTGGTAATCAGTCTGGATCTGGACCATCTGGTAATTGTTGTTTTTATTTTATTATTTTGATTTATTTATATTCATTTTAATTTCATCAGTATTAATTTTAGTATTGATTGTTGTAGCAACACATGAGACGACTCGGATGATGTCTACCTCCACTGCAATATGAATATGTGCTCAAGCCTCAAAAGACTACCCATCCGACCGCCCCAAATGTCACAGTCAAAGACCCAAACAGCTCACCTCTTTTTTTAAATTATTAATTTCTTAAAATATTGAAATTTGAATCATATGTACATATTATATATTTGATTTGTAATTTTGTAATGTTGATACAATGCCCCTTAGACACTTTTTTCTTTGTAATTTTGTAATTGTTTAGACTTTCTATTTTATTTTTGTAATAACTTAGTTATTATTATTATTTATTAGTTTATTAGGTAATAGACTTGTAATCTATAGTAATACTTATTAGTCTTAATTATATAAAATTGTGTATGTATATATTATTTTTATTCATGTAATTTTTTTTCTTTTTTAAACTTTTTTTTTTTTTTAGAAAAAACTTCTATTTTTATGTGCTCAAAATGGTCCCCAGAAGTTGATTCTAAGCCATTTTAGGCCCATTTCAGCAATTTTTGGACCAGCTAAAACTGGCCCAGAAACTTTAGCTGGCCCAGAAACTGCTTCTGGGCCAAAAGCCCAGTAGGGTGCGGGGGGGCAGACGGAGGACCCCCTCCACCCGCACCCCGTTATCTGGGACAGAGTCCCCCGCCCCCGCACTCCGGGGGCAGGGAGGATTAAAAAATCGCCACCCAGCCCATGCAGGGGGCAGGGTGCGGGCTACCCCACCCCGTAGGGGGCAGGTAGCACCCCTACACAAAACTATTTGCTTAAGACCAACTATAATTATAAAAACTTAAAACGCCAATATTTTTTTATCATTGTGGAGCCCACTTTAATGGTGATTTGTACATATCCCACCCTGGACATGCCGCATGAGCCGCCTTCAATTTGTGTAGGAGAGAGTAGCAGTAAAAACTAAAAACTATGGAAAAGGAGATTAGAATGAAAGGAAGACCTACGGAACTAAATGATTTTCTGCGTTTACCAGTCTATTTATGAATCGGCAAAACTTCGATGGAATCATAAAAAATCAAGTCTTTCATCTTCAGCATTAAAAGTGAGATGGACTCATTTCTTCTAGAAAGTAAATAAATACTCATTTAGGAACCCAAAAAAATGTAGAGCAAACTACTCATGAAAGCCTGACTGTCCAAGCTTTACATTATTTGAGACAGCAATATACCATCATTTTAGCAGGCATCAAGATCTCGGCATGGAGGTGGCTTTGGCTCACTCAGCAAAGTAGTATTCCCTCCTTCTGGTCCGCTCCTAATCCGCAGTGGATTTTGTGTACCAGGCTGATACATTGATGAAACGTCACTAAGCAAAGGAGAACTCAAGTTTCAAAATGAAGAAAAAAATGAACCCAATTATCCCGAGCACAATTGCCTTACCGGTAGCTTCCCCCCCTTCCTTAACATTTCAACTATCTCAACAACTCGTTTGGGAGTAACATCTTCCTGAAATTAGTAAAAAAGACTAGTAAGTTCTAAAATTTCCCAGTCATTTGACCAAGAAAGTCACAATGATTTGGCAGAATCAAAGGATGATCATGCACCGACATAGTAATTGTAAGTATATCCTTTGGATCCATTAGAGTAATCAGCCACTGTAATCATGGGAGCATTCACACAACATCCCTGCAACAACAACATTGTATACCACATCATGCTTAGTATTTAATAATGATTCAGTGATGACAAAAATATCTCTGATTTTTCTATTGAATTTGAAAGTGAAAATATAATTTCAAAAAGCTAGCCAGTCTTGAATCTTGATTCCATTTATGGTCCCATATCAATAATATAAGATGACCGCAAGGACAAGCAGTAAAGCTGGGGTAGGCACAACCACATTCAACTTGTACTTTGCCACAATCAAATCTTTTAAATAATTAAAAGGGATAAATGACCAATAACCCCATGTGCTTTACCCGGTTTGAGATTAGACCCTTGTGCAGTTTTTTTAGCATTAACACCTTGTGCTATCACAAGTTTAGAATTAACCCCCTCCGTTACAAATTCCATCCATCCTATTTAACAGAAGACACATCACTCTCTAAAGCCACCACGTGTTGGAGTTTTTTTCTTACTTAAAAAAATTCAAATAAAATATAAACTAAAAAAAACATTGGACAGAGGGGAGGGACTCCCCCCCCCCCTCCCCACCCCCAGCAGCCACCCCGTGGTGGTCCAGGTGTCGGCCACCACGTGGGTGGAAAAGAAGGGGCCAGTACTTGGTGGCCCTTTTCCGGCCACTGGGCCGGTGGGTTCGACTGCCATGGCATGGTCAGCCACCCGGTGGCCCCTAATTCACCACCCACGTGGTGGCTGGATTCGGCCACCCATGGTGCTAGCAGGGGGAGTCCTCCCCTTCGTCCAACCGTTTATTTATTTTTTATTTTTTTTGTATTTTTAATTTAAAATTATTATATTTTTATTTTTATATAAATTTTTTAAAGTAAGAAAAAAAAACTTCAACACATGGTGGCTCTAGATAGTGACGCGTGTTTTCCTTTCCATTAAGTAGGATGGTATCCCTAATTAAAATTGGATCTGGAGGAAATATGCTCGTACAAAATGTCAGTCAAAATCCATTTGATAAAAATTTCAAGGGATCACCATTCACCACACAGATTATACTTACTTCCTTCCAATAAATGCACTCCTATCCAGAATTAAGTCGAGCAAAACAAGTGTTAATGGCCGGTGGCCTACAAAAACCTAAAGGCTTGGATCAGCAACAATGAAACAAAAACTCACCATGCATTCCATTTCTCCAACCGAAAACAAACCATCTTTAGTTACTTCTGCACATGACAAATACTGGCAACTTATTCTTCAAATGTAGATTTCAAGAACACTCATGAGGTTTCAGAAAATGCAAGATGAGAAATTTTAGAGTAAATATTAAAAAAAAAATATTTTAGAGTAAATATTTTGTTTAGAACTTACCGTTGCGCTTCACTCCAAGGTGTTTCAGTAAGGCATCTTCAATTTCTCGAGAACCACGTATCATGCAGGGCGTTGTGCCACAAACCAACAGGTGGAACTTGCCAACCTGAAAAGCAAAAGAAAAGTCCATGAGGTTAAACTGCAACTTTGGTAACCTCGTACTTGTAGAAGTATTACATTATTGATAAAGAAATATGTGTTACCTTTGATCGATTGAACATAGAATAAAATGTTGCAACCTCATAAACACGGATAGGAGCAACTTCTATAATCTTAGCTACCTGAAGCATCCATAATAGAACATCAGTACACAAATATACACATCCTCCAGCATCCCCAAAGGATTACAAGTTTTTTTTTTTTTTTTTTTTTTTTTTTGTTGCTAAGTACAGGATTACGAGTTACAACATTCTGTTCACTCATAAGAAGTTTGCTCGGAGCTTCAATAGGGCAATAATGACTTTTTGATGTAGCAAAAAGATAAAAACATGTAATCACATGTATACTTCTAGAGATTAAATAGGTGTAATCACATGTATACTTCTAGTGTACCTAGGCTATGCCTATCTTTTATCAATGAAATAACTTTTTTTTTTTTTATAAGTAATAAGTTATTTCATTAATAAAAGTAGGCATAGCCCAAGTACACTAGAAGTATACATGTGATTACACCTATTTAAGCACTAGGAACAATTACAAGGAAATCATAGAAGCTGCGACCATTCCAATCAAGAGCAATGGCCCACAAAAACAAAGTCTTCCAGAAAAAACTCCTAAACTCTTCCAAGGAACGTTCATGGTCCTCAAAGAGTCTCTCGTTTCTTTCATTCCAGATACACCAGAAAATACATATAGGAACCATCTTCCACACGGCTGCAATCTGTGGTGTCCCTGTGATCCCTCTCCAGCTTGCTAACAAATCAACCACCCTACCCGACATCACCCATGCTATACCCATTCTACTGAGAAAATAAGTCCAAATATCTTGGGCAAACTCACAGTGTAGTAGTAAATGGTCCACCGATTCACCACTATTTCTGCACAAACAGCACCAGTCCGTAATAATAAGGCCAAGTCTTCTAAGGCTTTGTTGGGGAAGTGGCTATGGAGATATCATGGGGAAGAGGAAGCATTGTGGAGGGGGGTGATTGATCGTAAGTATGGTAGTGATTGGGGAGGATGGTGTACCACGGAGAGCAGGGATTCGTATGGAGTGAGTCTATGGAAGTTTATTAGGAAAGGTTGAGGTCGCTTCCTAAAACAAGTTAACTTCTCGGTTGGTGATGATTCAAAAATCAGATTTTGGTCTGATGTTTGGTGTGGGGATATTGAATTGTATCGAGCATTTCCGGTTGTTTTCAGGTTGGCAACTAATAAGCAAACTTCAGTTTCCGACGTGATGGTATCGTCCAATGGAGTGGTGCTTTGGGACGTAGGCTTCTCCAGATCTGTCCAGGATTGGGAAGTAGAGGAGGTTACTGATTTTTTTAGACAGTTGTATTCAGTGGAGTTAAGAAGACAGGGCAGGGACCAACTTTGTTGGAATCAAACAGCCTCTAAGAAGTTTACAGTTCGGTCTTTTTATAAAGTGATACTAAATCAGCACCATATTGGCTTTCCTTGGAAGAGGATTTGGAAGGCTCATGTTCCGTCAAGGGTGGCTTTTTTGTATGGACAGCAGCAATAGGGAATAGTCAGACGATTGACAACCTGAGGAAGCGCGGAATGATTGTTGTGGATTGGTGCTTTATGTGCAAGAAAGAAGCGGAATCAGCGAACCACCTACTACTTCATTGTGAAATGGCTAAAGTGCTATGGGATGGTATGTTTGGAAGGGTTGGGCTGTGCTGGGTTATGCCAGAAGCAATGGTCGATTTCCTAACATGCTGGACCAACTTTCAAATGCATACTTGTTCCCAAGTGGCAGCTGCTTGGAAAATGTTGCCTTTGTGTATTATGTGGTGTATTTGGTGGGAGAGAAATGACCGGTGCTTTAATGATCGGGAACGCAATAGAGATGCATTTTGGAAGTTTTTTATAAGCACTCTACTTAGCTAGTTCTCTGCTAATGTACTGAAGGTAGGGGCTGTAAACGAGTTCTTGTCTTCGTTTTTCTAAGTTCTAGAATGTATTAGGTGTTTCTTGTGTATACTTCCTGTGTACTCGGGCTATGCCTATTACATTGATATTAATAAAGTTATTACTTATCAAAAAAAAAATATTCTCAATGGTCATGATCTTCCCTAGAGCTGCCGTCCAGACAAAAAATGCAGCATTTGTAGATGCTTTAGTCCTCCATATATTCTTCCAAAGAAAATTGTGCCTTTGATGCATAGTAATAGAGTCATAAAAAGAGCATACCGAGAATTTCCCTTTTCTAGAATGTCACCATTCCATCATATCTTCCGTTGTGACGGCAATAGGGATGTTGTACAGCATATTCAGAAATTCCATCAGCACCGTCACTTCCCAGTCATGTGCATCTCGAGTAAGGCTGATGTTCCACTCCTGTGAACCTTGATTAATAACCCGCAAATCGGCCACCATAGCTTCCTTTTCCCGTGCAATTCTAAAAATCATAGGATAAGCATCCTTCAAGGCCGTGTCTCTCAACCACACATCTTGCCAGAAATTAATCCTACTACCATCTCCCAAACGCAGCCGAGTATTACTAACAAAGGAGCACCAACCTTTTCGTATATACTTTCATAGCCCCACACCATACGTCCCCCTCCCCTCTTTAGAGCACCAACCCCCCCTTTTCCTACCATACTTCATGTCAACCACCCCTTTCCATAAAGTTCCCCTCTCATGGTTGTAACGCCACAACCATTTACCTAATAGTGCCTTATTGAACGCCCTCACATTCCGAACCCCCAATCCACCATCTCTCAAAGGAGAGCATACCTGA